>NW_028293426.1:0-89280 GCF_964106645.2 Podarcis pityusensis
GCCCCAGGGTCACAATTTCATCAAAAATCTGACTTTGGGCAATTCACTCAAAAATGGTGCCAAACGGTTGCAAATGCTCCCCTGAGAGGTTTGGCGGTCGAAATAGAAGGCTTTTTATCACAGGAAAAGAAATCAGCCCTCGACAACTGAACCGGCAGAAAAAGATTTTTTTGAAAAAATCCCTAAGCCCCGGGGTCACAATTTCATCAAAAATCTGACTTTCGGTAATTCACTCAAAAATGGTGCAGAAGGGTTGCAAATGCTCCCCTGAGAACTTTGGCGGTTGAAACAGAAGGCTTTTTATCACAGGAAAAGAAATCAGCCCTCGACAACTGAACCGGCAGAAAAAGATTTTTTTGAAAAAATCCCTAAGCCCCGGGGTCACAATTTCATCAAAAATCTGACTTTCGGCAATTCACTCAAAAATGGTGCCAAACGGTTGCAAATGCTCCCCTGAGAGGTTTGGCGGTCGAAAGAGAAGGCTTTTTATCACAGAAAAAGAATACAGCCCTCAACAACTTAAAGGGAAGAAAAAGATTTTTTTGAAAAAATCCCTAAGCCCCGGGGTCACAATTTCATCAAAAATCTGATTTTCGGCAATTCACTCAAACATGGTACCAAACGGTTGCAAATGCTCCCCTGAGAGGTTTGGCGGTCGAAACAGAAGGCTTTTTATCTCAGGAAAAGAAATCAGCCCTCGACAACTGAACCAGCAGAAAAAGATTTTTTTGAAAAAATCCCTAAGCCCCGGGGTCACAATTTCATCAAAAATCTGACTTTCGGCAATTCACTCAAAAATGGTGCCAAAGGGTTGCAAATGCTCCCCTGAGAACTTTGGCGGTCGATACAGAAGGCTTCTTATCACAGGAAAAGAAATCAGCCCCCGACAACTTAACCGGCAGAAAAAGATTTTTTTGCAAAAATCCCTAAGCCCCGGGGTCACAATTTCATCAAAAATCTGACTTTCGGCAATTCACTCAAAAATGGTGCCAAACGGTTGCAAATGCTCCCCTGAGAGGTTTGGCAGTCGAAACAGAAGGCTTTTTATCACAGGAAAAGAAATCAGCCCTCGACAACTTAACCGGCAGAAAAAGATTTTTTTGAAAAAATCCCTAAGCCCCGGGGTTACAATTTCATGAAAAATCTGACTTTTGGCAATTCACTCAAAAATGGTGCCAAAGCGTTGCAAATGCTCCCCTGAGAGTTTTGACGGTCGAAACAGAAGCCTTTTTATCACAGGAAAAGAAATCAGCCCTCGACAACTTAACCGGCAGAAAAAGATTTTTTTGAAAAAATCCCTAACCCCCGGGGTCACAATTTCAGCAAAGATCTGACTTTGGGCTATTCACTCAAAAATGGTGCCAAACGGTTGCAAATGCTCCCCTGAGAGGTTTGGCGGTCGAAATAGAAGGCTTTTTATCACAGGAAAAGAAATCAGCCCTCGACAACTTAACCGGCAGAAAAAGATTTTTTTGAAAAAATCCCTAAGCCCCGGGGTAACAATATCAGCAAAAATCTGACTTTCGGCAATTCACTCAAAAATGGTGCCAAACGTTTGCAAATGCTCCCCTGAGATGTTTGGCGGTCGAAAGAGAAGGCTTTTTATCACAGAAAAAGAAAATAGCCCTCGACAACTTAACCGGCAGAGAAAGATTTTTTTGAAAAAGTCCCTAAGCCCCAGGGTCACAATTTCATCAAAAATCTGACTTTGGGCAATTCACTCAAAAATGGTGCCAAACGGTTGCAAATGCTCCCCTGAGAGGTTTGGCGGTCGAAATAGAAGGCTTTTTATCACAGGAAAAGAAATCAGCCCTCGACAACTTAACCGGCAGAAAAAGATTTTTTTGAAAAAATCCCTAAGCCCCGGGGTAACAATATCAGCAAAAATCTGACTTTCGGCAATTCACTCAAAAATGGTGCCAAACGTTTGCAAATGCTCCCCTGAGATGTTTGGCGGTCGAAAGAGAAGGCTTTTTATCACAGAAAAAGAAAATAGCCCTCGACAACTTAACCGGCAGAGAAAGATTTTTTTGAAAAAGTCCCTAAGCCCCAGGGTCACAATTTCATCAAAAATCTGACTTTCGGCAATTCACTCAAAAATGGTGCCAAAGGGTTGCAAATGCTCCCCTGAGAACTTTGGCGGTCGATACAGAAGGCTTCTTATCACAGGAAAAGAAATCAGCCCCCGACAACTTAACCGGCAGAAAAAGATTTTTTTGAAAAAATCCCTAAGCCCCGGGGTCACAATTTCATCAAAAAACTGACTTTCGGCAATTCACTCAAAAATGGTGAGAAACGGTTGCAAATGCTCCCCTGAGAGGTTTGGCGGTGGAAACAGAAGGCTTTTTATCACAGGAAAAGAAATCAGCCCTCGACAACTTAACCGGCAGATAAAGATTTTTTTGAAAAAATCCCTAAGCCCCGGGGTCACAATTTCATCAAAAATCTGACTTTCGGTAATTCACTCAAAAATGGTGTCAAACGTTTGCAAATGCTCCCCTGAGAGGTTTGGCGGTCGAAACAGAAGGCTTTTTATCACAGGGAAAGAAATCAGCCCTCGACAACTTAACCGGCAGAAAAAGATTTTTTTGAAAAAATCCCTAAGCCCCGGGGTCACAATTTCATCAAAAATCTGACTTTCTGCAATTCACTCAAAAATAGTACCAAACAGTTTCAAATGCTCCCCTGAGAGGTTTGGCGGTCGAAACAGAAGGCTTTTTATCACAGGAAAAGAATTCTGCCCTCCACAACTGAACCGGCAGAAAAAGATTTTTTTGAAAAAATCCCTAAGCCCCGGGGTCACAATTTCATCAAAAATCGGACTTTTGGCAATTCACTCAAAAATGGTGCCAAACGGTTGCAAATGCTCCCCTGAGAGGTTTGGCGGTCGAAAGAGAAGGCTTTTTATCACAGAAAAAGAATACAGCCCTCAACAACTTAAAGGGAAGAAAAAGATTTTTTTGAAAAAATCCCTAAGCCCCGGGGTCACAATTTCATCAAAAATCTGATTTTCGGCAATTCACTCAAACATGGTACCAAACGGTTGCAAATGCTCCCCTGAGAGGTTTGGCGGTCGAAACAGACGGCTTATTATCACAGGAAAAGAAAACAGCCCTCGATAAGTGAACCGGCAGAAAAAGATTTTTTGAAAAAATCCCTAAACCCCGAGGTCACAATTTCAGCAAAAATCTGACTTTTGGCAATTCAGTCAAAAATGGTACCAAACGGTTGTAAATGCTCCCCTGATAGGTTTGGCGGTCGAAATAGAAGGCTTTTTATCACAGGAAAAGAAATCAGCCCTCGACAACTGAACCGGCAGAAAAAGTTTTTTTTTAAAAATCCCTAAGCCCCGGGGTCACAATTTCATAAAGAATCTGACTTTGGGCAATTCACTCAAAAATGGTGCCAAACGGTTGCAAATGCTCCCCTGAGAGGTTTGGCGGTCGAAACAGAAGGCTTTTTATCACAGAAAAAGAAATCAGCCCTCGACAACTTAAAGGGCAGAAAAAGAATTTTTTGAAAAAATCCCTAAGCCCCGGGGTCACTATTTCATCAAAAATCTGACTTTGGGCAATTCACTCAAAAATGGTGCCGAACGGTTGCAAATGCTCCCCTGAGAGGTTTCGTGGTCGAAAGAGAAGCCTTTTTATCACAGAAAAAGAAATCAGCCTCAACAACTTAACCGGCAGAAAAAGATTTTTTTGCAAAAATCCCTAAGCCCCGGGGTCACAATCTCATGAAAAATCTGACTTTCGGCAATTCACTCAAAAATGGTGCCAAACGGTTGCAAATGCTCCCCTGAGAGGTTTGGCGATTGAAACAGAAGGCTTTTTATTACAGGAAAAGAAATCAGCCCTCGACAACTTAACCGGCAGAAAAATATTTTTTTGAAAAAATCCCTATGCCCCGGGGTCACAATTTCATCAACAATCTGACTTTCGGCAATTCACTCAAAAATGGTGGCAAACGGTTGCAAATGCTCCCCTGAGAGGTTTGGCTGTTGAAATAGAAGGCTTTTTATTACAGGAAAAGAAATCAGCCCTCGACAACTTAAAGGGCAGAAAAAGAATTTTTTGAAAAAATCCCTAAGCCCCGGGGTCACAATTTCATCAAAAATCTGACTTTGGGCAATTCACTCAAAAATGGTGTCAAACGGTTGCAAATGCTCCCCTGAGAGGTTTCGTGGTCGAAACAGAAGGCTTTTTATCACAGGAAAAGAAATCAGCCTCAACAACTTAACGGGCAGAAAAAGATTTTTTTGCAAAAATCCCTAAGCCCCGGGGCACAATTTCATCAAAAATCTGACTTTGGGCAATTCACTTAAAAATGGTGCCAAACGGTTGCAAATGCTCCCCTGAGAGGTTTGGCGGTCGAAACAGAAGGCTTTTTATCACAGGAAAAGAAATCAGCCCTCGACAACTTAACCGGCAGAAAAAGATTTTTTTGAAAAAATCCCTAAGCCCCGGGGTCACAATTTCATCAAAAATCTGACTTTCGGCAATTCACTCAAAAATGGTGCCAAAGGGTTGCAAATGCTCCCCTGAGAGGTTGCGTGGTCGAAAGAAAAGGCTTTTTATCACAGAAAAAGAAATCAGCCTCAACAACTTAACCGGCAGAAAAAGATTTTTTTGAAAAAGTCCCTAAGCCCCAGGGTCACAATTTCATCAAAAATCTGACTTTGGGCAATTCACTCAAAGATGGTGCCAAACGGTTGCAAATGCTCCCCTGAGAGTTTTGGCGGTCGAAACAGAAGGCTTTTTATCACAGGAAAAGAAATCAGCCCTCGACAACTGAACCGGCAGAAAAAGATTTTTTTGAAAAAATCCCTAAGCCCCGGGGTCACAATTTCATCAACAATCTGACTTTCGGCAATTCACTCAAAAATGGTGCCAAACGGTTGCAAATGCTCCCCTGAGAGCTTTGGCGGTTGAAACAGAAGGCTTTTTATTACAGGAAAAGAAATCAGCCTCAACAACTTAACGGGCAGAAAAAGATTTTTTTGCAAAAATCCCTAAGCCCCGGGGCACAATTTCATCAAAAATCTGACTTTGGGCAATTCACTTAAAAATGGTGCCACACGGTTGCAAATGCTCCCCTGAGAGGTTTGGCGGTCGAAACAGAAGGCTTTTTATCACAGGAAAAGAAATCAGCCCTCGACAACTTAACCGGCAGATAAAGATTTTTTAGAAAAAATCCCTAAGCCCCGGGGTCACAATTTCATCAAAAATCTGACTTTCGGCAATTCACTCAAAAATGGTGGCAAACGGTTGCAAATGCTCCCCTGAGAGGTTTTGTGGTCGAAACAGAAGGCTTTTTATCACAGGAAAAGAAATCAGCCTCAACAACTTAACCGGCAGAAAAAGATTTTTTTGCAAAAATCCCTAAGCCCCGGGGTCACAATTTCATGAAAAATCTGACTTTCGGCAATTCACTCAAAAATGGTGCCAAAGGGTTGCAAATGCTCCCCTGAGAGGTTGCGTGGTCGAAAGAAAAGGCTTTTTATCACAGAAAAAGAAATCAGCCTCAACAACTTAACCGGCAGAAAAAGATTTTTTTGAAAAAGTCCCTAAGCCCCAGGGTCACAATTTCATCAAAAATCTGACTTTGGGCAATTCACTCAAAGATGGTGCCAAACGGTTGCAAATGCTCCCCTGAGAGTTTTGGCGGTCGAAACAGAAGGCTTTTTATCACAGGAAAAGAAATCAGCCCTCGACAACTGAACCGGCAGAAAAAGATTTTTTTGAAAAAATCCCTAAGCCCCGGGGTCACAATTTCATCAACAATCTGACTTTCGGCAATTCACTCAAAAATGGTGCCAAACGGTTGCAAATGCTCCCCTGAGAGCTTTGGCGGTTGAAACAGAAGGCTTTTTATTACAGGAAAAGAAATCAGCCTCAACAACTTAACGGGCAGAAAAAGATTTTTTTGCAAAAATCCCTAAGCCCCGGGGCACAATTTCATCAAAAATCTGACTTTGGGCAATTCACTTAAAAATGGTGCCACACGGTTGCAAATGCTCCCCTGAGAGGTTTGGCGGTCGAAACAGAAGGCTTTTTATCACAGGAAAAGAAATCAGCCCTCGACAACTTAACCGGCAGATAAAGATTTTTTAGAAAAAATCCCTAAGCCCCGGGGTCACAATTTCATCAAAAATCTGACTTTCGGCAATTCACTCAAAAATGGTGAGAAACGGTTGCAAATGCTCCCCTGAGAGGTTTTGTGGTCGAAACAGAAGGCTTTTTATCACAGGAAAAGAAATCAGCCTCAACAACTTAACCGGCAGAAAAAGATTTTTTTGCAAAAATCCCTAAGCCCCGGGGTCACAATTTCATGAAAAATCTGACTTTTGGCAATTCACTCAAAAATGGTGCCAAAGGGTTGCAAATGCTCCCCTGAGAGTTTTGGCGGTCGAAACAGAAGGCTTTTTATCAAAGAAAAGAAATCAGCCCTCAACAACTTAAGCGGCAGAAAAAGATTTTTTTGAAAAAATCCCTAAGCCCCGGAGTCACAATTTCAAAAATGTGACTTTTGGGAATTCAGTCAAAAATGGTGCCAAACGGTTGCAAATGCTCCCCTGAGAGGTTTGGCGGTTGAAACAGAAGGCTTTTTATTACAGGAAACGAAATCAGCCCTCGACAACTTAACCGGCAGAAAAAGATTTTTTTGAAAAAATCCCTAAGCCCCGGGGTCACAATTTCATCAAAAATCTGACTTTCTGCAATTCACTCAAAAATGGTACCAAACGGTTGTAAATGCTCCCCTGATAGGTTTGGCGGTCGAAATAGAAGGCTTTTTATCACAGGAAAAGAAATCAGCCCTCGACAACTTAACCGGCAGAAAAAGTTTTTTTTGAAAAAATCCCTAAGCCCCGGGGTCACAATTTCATAAAGAATCTGACTTTGGGCAATTCACTCAAAAATGGTGCCCAACGGTTGCAAATGCTCCCCTGAGAGGTTTGGCGGTCGAAACAGAAGGCTTTTTATCACAGGAAAAGAAATCAGCCCTCGACAACTTAAAGGGCAGAAAAAGAATTTTTTGAAAAAATCCCTAAGCCCCGGGGTCACAATTTCATCAAAAATCTGACTTTGGGCAATTCACTCAAAAATGGTGCCGAACGGTTGCAAATGCTCCCCTGAGAGGTTTCGTGGTCGAAAGAGAAGGCTTTTTATCACAGAAAAAGAAATCAGCCTCAACAACTTAACCGGCAGAAAAAGATTTTTTTGAAAAAGTCCCTAAGCCCCAGGGTCACAATTTCATCAAAAATCTGACTTTGGGCAATTCACTCAAAGATGGTGCCAAACGGTTGCAAATGCTCCCCTGAGAGTTTTGGCGGTCGAAACAGAAGGCTTTTTATCACAGGAAAAGAAATCAGCCCTCGACAACTGAACCGGCAGAAAAAGATTTTTTTGAAAAAATCCCTAAGCCCCGGGGTCACAATTTCATCAACAATCTGACTTTCGGCAATTCACTCAAAAATGGTGCCAAACGGTTGCAAATGCTCCCCTGAGAGCTTTGGCGGTTGAAACAGAAGGCTTTTTATTACAGGAAAAGAAATCAGCCCTCGACAACTTAACCGGCAGATAAAGATTTTTTTGAAAAAATCCCTAAGCCCCGGGGGGTCACAATTTCATCAACAATCTGACTTTGGGCAATTCACTCAAAAATGGTACCAAACGGTTGCAAATGCTCCCCTGAGAGGTTTGGCGGTCGAAACAGAAGGCTTTTTATCACAGGAAAAGAAATCCGCCCTGGACAACTGAACCGGCAGAAAATTTTTTTTTTGAAAAAATCCCTAAGCCCCGGGGTCACAATTTCATCAAAAATCTGACTTTTGGCAATTCACTCAAAAATTTTGAAAAACGGTTGCAAATGCTCCCCTGAGAGGTTTGGCGGTCGAAACAGAAGGCTTTTTATCACAGGAAAAGAAATCAGCCCTCGACAACTTAACCGGCAGAGAAAGATTTTTTTGAAAAAGTCCCTAAGCCCCGGGGTCACAATTTCATCAAAAATCTGACTTTGGGCAATTCACTCAAAAATGGTGCCAAAGGGTTGCAAATGCTCCCCTGAGAGTTTGGCGGTCGAAACAGAAGGCTTTTTATTACAGGAAAAGAAATCAGCCCTCGACAACTTAAAAGGCAGATAAAGATTTTTTTGAAAAAATCCCTAAGCCCCGGGGTCACAATTTCATCAAAAATCTGACTTTTGGCAATTCACTCAAAAATGGTGCCAAAGGGTTGCAAATGCTCCCCTGAGAGTTTGGCGGTCGATACAGAAGGATTTTTATCACAGGAAAAGAAATCAGCCCTCGACAACTTAACCGGCAGAAAAAGATTTTTTTGAAAAAATCCCTAAGCCCCGGGGTCACAATTTCACCAAAAATCTGACTTTGGGCAATTCACTCAAAAATGGTGCCAAAGGGTTGCAAATGTTCCCCTGAGAGGTTTGGCGGTCGAAACAGAAGGCTTTTTATTACAGGAAAAGAAATCAGCCCTCGACAACTTAAAAGGCAGATAAAGATTTTTTTGAAAAAATCCCTAAGCCCCGGGGTCACAATTTCAGCAAAAATCTGACTTTTGGCAATTCACTCAAAAATGGTACCAAACGGTTGCAAATGCTCCCCTGAGAGGTTTGGCGGTGGAAACAGAAGGCTTTTTATCACAGGAAAAGAAATCAGCCCCCGACAACTGAACCGGCAGAAAAAGATTTTTTTGAAAACATCCCTAAGCCCCGGGGTCACAATTTCATCAAAAATCTGACTTTTGGCAATTCACTCAAAAATGGTGCCAAACGGTTGCAAGTGCTCCCGTGAGATGTTTGTGGTCGAAAGAGAAGGCTTTTTACCACAGGAAAAGAAATCAGCCCTCAACAACTGAACCGGCAGAAAAAGATTTTTTTGAAAAAATCCCTAAACTTCGGGGTCACAATTTCATCAAAAATCTGACTTTCGGCAATTCACTCAAACATGGTGACAAAGGGTTGCAAATGCTCCCCTGAGAGTTTTGGCGGTTGAAACAGAAGGCTTTTTATCACAGTAAAAGAAATCAGCCCTCGACAACTTAACCGGCAGAAAAAGATTTTTTTGAGAAAATCCATAAGCCCCGGGGTCACAATTTCATCAAAAATCTGACTTTGGGCAATTCACTCAAAAATGGTGCCAAAGGGTTGCAAATGTTACCCTGAGAGGTTTGGCGGTTGAAATAGAAGGCTTTTTATTACAGGAAAAGAAATGAGACCTCGACAACTTAACCGGCAGAAAAAGATTTTTTTGAAAAAATCCCTAAGCCCCGGGGTCACAATTTCATCAAAAATCTGACTTTTGGCAATTCACTCAAAAATGGTGCCAAACGGTTGCAAATGCTCCCCTGAGAGGTTTGGCGGTGGAAACAGAAGGCTTTTTATCACAGGAAAAGAAATCAGCCCCCGACAATGAACCGGCAGAAAAAGATTTTTTTGAAAACATCCCTAAGCCCCGGGGTCACAATTTCATCAAAAATATGACTTTTGGCAATTCACGCAAAAATGGTGCCAAAGGGTTGCAAATGCTCCCCTGAGATGTTTGTGGTCGAAAGAGAAGGCTTTTTATCACAGGAAAAGAAATCAGCCCTCGACAACTGAACCGGCAGAAAAAGATTTTTTTGAAAAAATCCCTAAGCCCCGGGTTCACAATTTCAACAAAAATCTGACTTTCGGCAATTCACTCAAAAATCGTGACAAAGGGTTGCAAATGCTCCCCTGAGAGGTTTGGCGGTCCATACAGAAGGCTTTTTATCACAGGAAAAGAAATCAGCCCTCGACAACTTAAACGGCAGAAAAAGATTTTTTTGAAAAAATCCCTAAGCCCCGGGGTCACAATTTCATCAAAAATCTGACTTTCGGCAATTCACTCAAAAATGGTGCCAAACGGTTGCAAATGCTCCCCTGAGAACTTTGGCGGTCGATACAGAAGGCTTTTTATCACAGGAAAAGAAATCAGCCCTCGACAACTTAACCCGCAGAAAAAGATTTTTTTGAAAAAATTCCTAAGCCCCGGGGTCACAATTTCATGAAAAATCTGACTTTCGGCAATTCACTCAAAAATGGTGCCAAACCGTTGCAAATGCTCCGCTGAGAGGTTTGGCGGTCGAAACAGAAGGCTTTTTATCACAGGAAAAGAAATCAGCCCTCGACAACTTAACCGGCAGAAAAAGATTTTTTTGAAAAAATCCCTAAGCCCCGGGGTCACAATTTCATCAAAAATCTGACTTTTGGCAATTCACTCAAAACTGGTGCCAAACGGTTGCAAATGCTACCCTGAGAGGTTTGGCGGTCGAAACAGAAGGCTTTTTATCACAGGAAAAGAAATCAGCCCTCGACAACTTAAAAGGCAGATAAAGATTTTTTTGAAAAAATCCCTAAGCCCCGGGGTCACAATTTCAGCAAAAATCTGACTTTTGGCAATTCACTCAAAAATGGTACCAAACGGTTGCAAATGCTCCCCTGAGAGGTTTGGCGGTGGAAACAGAAGGCTTTTTATCACAGGAAAAGAAATCAGCCCCCGACAACTGAACCGGCAGAAAAAGATTTTTTTGAAAACATCCCTAAGCCCCGGGGTCACAATTTCATCAAAAATCTGACTTTTGGCAATTCACTCAAAAATGGTGCCAAACGGTTGCAAGTGCTCCCGTGAGATGTTTGTGGTCGAAAGAGAAGGCTTTTTATCACAGGAAAAGAAATCAGCCCTCAACAACTGAACCGGCAGAAAAAGATTTTTTTGAAAAAATCCCTAAACTTCGGGGTCACAATTTCATCAAAAATCTGACTTTCGGCAATTCACTCAAACATGGTGACAAAGGGTTGCAAATGCTCCCCTGAGAGTTTTGGCGGTTGAAACAGAAGGCTTTTTATCACAGTAAAAGAAATCAGCCCTCGACAACTTAACCGGCAGAAAAAGATTTTTTTGAGAAAATCCATAAGCCCCGGGGTCACAATTTCATCAAAAATCTGACTTTGGGCAATTCACTCAAAAATGGTGCCAAAGGGTTGCAAATGTTACCCTGAGAGGTTTGGCGGTTGAAATAGAAGGCTTTTTATTACAGGAAAAGAAATGAGACCTCGACAACTTAACCGGCAGAAAAAGATTTTTTTGAAAAAATCCCTAAGCCCCGGGGTCACAATTTCATCAAAAATCTGACTTTTGGCAATTCACTCAAAAATGGTGCCAAACGGTTGCAAATGCTCCCCTGAGAGGTTTGGCGGTGGAAACAGAAGGCTTTTTATCACAGGAAAAGAAATCAGCCCCCGACAATGAACCGGCAGAAAAAGATTTTTTTGAAAACATCCCTAAGCCCCGGGGTCACAATTTCATCAAAAATATGACTTTTGGCAATTCACGCAAAAATGGTGCCAAAGGGTTGCAAATGCTCCCCTGAGATGTTTGTGGTCGAAAGAGAAGGCTTTTTATCACAGGAAAAGAAATCAGCCCTCGACAACTGAACCGGCAGAAAAAGATTTTTTTGAAAAAATCCCTAAGCCCCGGGTTCACAATTTCAACAAAAATCTGACTTTCGGCAATTCACTCAAAAATGGTGACAAAGGGTTGCAAATGCTCCCCTGAGAGGTTTGGCGGTCCATACAGAAGGCTTTTTATCACAGGAAAAGAAATCAGCCCTCGACAACTTAAACGGCAGAAATAGATTTTTTTGAAAAAATCCCTAAGCCCCGGGGTCACAATTTCATCAAAAATCTGACTTTCGGCAATTCACTCAAAAATGGTGCCAAACGGTTGCAAATGCTCCCCTGAGAACTTTGGCGGTCGATACAGAAGGCTTTTTATCACAGGAAAAGAAATCAGCCCTCGACAACTTAACCCGCAGAAAAAGATTTTTTTGAAAAAATTCCTAAGCCCCGGGGTCACAATTTCATGAAAAATCTGACTTTCGGCAATTCACTCAAAAATGGTGCCAAACCGTTGCAAATGCTCCGCTGAGAGGTTTGGCGGTCGAAACAGAAGGCTTTTTATCACAGGAAAAGAAATCAGCCCTCGACAACTTAACCGGCAGAAAAAGATTTTTTTGAAAAAATCCCTAAGCCCCGGGGTCACAATTTCATCAAAAATCTGACTTTTGGCAATTCACTCAAAACTGGTGCCAAACGGTTGCAAATGCTACCCTGAGAGGTTTGGCGGTCGAAACAGAAGGCTTTTTATCACAGGAAAAGAAATCAGCCCTCGACAACTTAACCGGTAGAAAAAGATTTTTTTGAAAAAATCCCTAAGCCCCGGGGTCACAATTTCATCAAAAATCTGACTTTTGGCAATTCGCTCAAAAATAGTGCCAAAGGGTTGCAAATGTGACCCTGAGATGTTTGGTGGTCGAAGCAGAAGGCTTTATATCACAGGAAAAAACATCAGCCCTCCAACACTGAATCGGAGGAAAAAGATTTTTTTGAAAAAATCCCTAAGTCCCGGGGTCACAATTTCATCAAAAATCTGACTTTCGGCAATTCACTCAAAAATGGTGCCAAACGGTTGCAAATGCTCCCATGAGACGTTTGGCGGATGAAACAGAAGGCTTTTTATCACAGGAAAAGAAATCAGCCCTCGACAACTTTACCGGCAGAAAAAGATTTTTTTGAAAAAATCCCTAAGCCCCGAGGTCACAATTTCATCAAAAATCTGACTTTCGGCAACTCACTCAAAAATGGTGCCAAAGGGTTGCAAATGCTCCGCTGAGAGGTTTGGCGGTCGAAACAGAAGGCTTTTTATCACAGTAAAAGAAATCAGCCCTCGACAACTTAACCGGCAGAAAAAGATTTTTTTGAAAAAATCCCTAAGCCCCGGGTTCACAATTTCAACAAAAATCTGACTTTCGGCAATTCACTCAAAAATGGTGGCAAAGGGTTGCAAATGCTCCCCTGAGAGGTTTGGCGGTCGATACAGAAGGCTTTTTATCACAGGAAAAGAAATCAGCCCTCGACAACTTAAACGGCAGACAAAGATTTTTTTGAAAAAATCCCTAAGCCCCGGGGTCACAATTTCATCAAAAATCTGACTTTCGGCAATTCACTCAAAAATGGTGCCAAACGGTTGCAAATGCTCCCCTGAGAACTTTGGCGGTCGATACAGAAGGCTTTTTATCACAGGAAAGGAAATCAGCCCTCGACAACTTAACCGGCAGATAAAGATTTTTTTGAAAAAATCCCTAAGCCCCGGGGTCACAATTTCATCAAAAATCTGACTTTCGGCAATTCACTCAAAAATGGTGCCAAACGGTTGCAAATGCTCCCCTGAGAGGTTTGGAGGTCGAAACAGAAGGCTTTTTATCACAGGAAAAGAAATCAGCCCTCGAGAACTGAACCGGCAGAAAAAGATTTTTTTCAAAAAATCCCTAACCCCGGGGTCACAATTTTATCAAAAATCTGACTTTCGGCAATTCACTCAAAAATGCTGACAAAGGGTTGCAAATGCTCCCCTGAGAGGTTTGGCGGTCGAAACAGAAGGCTTTTTATCACAGGAAAAGAAATCAGCCCTCGACAACTTAACCCGCAGAAAAAGATTTTTTTGAAAAAATTCCTAAGCCCCGGGGTCACAATTTCATGAAAAATCTGACTTTCGGCAATTCACTCAAAAATGGTGCCAAACCGTTGCAAATGCTCCGCTGAGAGGTTTGGCGGTCGAAACAGAAGGCTTTTTATCACAGGAAAAGAAATCAGCCCTCGACAACTTAACCGGCAGAAAAAGATTTTTTTGAAAAAATCCCTAAGCCCTGGGGTCACAATTTCATCAAAATGTGACTTTCTGCAATTCACTCTAAAATGGTACCAAACGGTTGCAAATGCTCCCCTGAGAGGTTTGGCGGTCGAAACAGAAGGCTTTTTATCACAGGAAAAGAAATCCGCCCTGGACAACTGAACCGGCAGAAAATTTTTTTTTTGAAAAAATCCCTAAGCCCCGGGGTCACAATTTCATCAAAAATCTGACTTTTGGCAATTCACTCAAAAATTTTGAAAAACGGTTGCAAATGCTCCCCTGAGAGGTTTGGCGGTCGAAACAGAAGGCTTTTTATCACAGGAAAAGAAATCAGCCCTCGACAACTTAACCGGCAGAGAAAGATTTTTTTGAAAAAGTCCCTAAGCCCCGGGGTCACAATTTCATCAAAAATCTGACTTTGGGCAATTCACTCAAAAATGGTGCCAAAGGGTTGCAAATGCTCCCCTGAGAGTTTGGCGGTCGAAACAGAAGGCTTTTTATTACAGGAAAAGAAATCAGCCCTCGACAACTTAAAAGGCAGATAAAGATTTTTTTGAAAAAATCCCTAAGCCCCGGGGTCACAATTTCATCAAAAATCTGACTTTTGGCAATTCACTCAAAAATGGTGCCAAAGGGTTGCAAATGCTCCCCTGAGAGTTTGGCGGTCGATACAGAAGGCTTTTTATCACAGGAAAAGAAATCAGCCCTCGACAACTTAACCGGCAGAAAAAGATTTTTTTGAAAAAATCCCTAAGCCCCGGGGTCACAATTTCACCAAAAATCTGACTTTGGGCAATTCAGTCAAAAATGGTGCCAAAGGGTTGCAAATGTTCCCCTGAGAGGTTTGGCGGTCGAAACAGAAGGCTTTTTATTACAGGAAAAGAAATCAGCCCTCGACAACTTAAAAGGCAGATAAAGATTTTTTTGAAAAAATCCCTAAGCCCCGGGGTCACAATTTCAGCAAAAATCTGACTTTTGGCAATTCACTCAAAAATGGTACCAAACGGTTGCAAATGCTCCCCTGAGAGGTTTGGCGGTGGAAACAGAAGGCTTTTTATCACAGGAAAAGAAATCAGCCCCCGACAACTGAACCGGCAGAAAAAGATTTTTTTGAAAACATCCCTAAGCCCCGGGGTCACAATTTCATCAAAAATCTGACTTTTGGCAATTCACTCAAAAATGGTGCCAAACGGTTGCAAGTGCTCCCGTGAGATGTTTGTGGTCGAAAGAGAAGGCTTTTTATCACAGGAAAAGAAATCAGCCCTCAACAACTGAACCGGCAGAAAAAGATTTTTTTGAAAAAATCCCTAAACTTCGGGGTCACAATTTCATCAAAAATCTGACTTTCGGCAATTCACTCAAACATGGTGACAAAGGGTTGCAAATGCTCCCCTGAGAGTTTTGGCGGTTGAAACAGAAGGCTTTTTATCACAGTAAAAGAAATCAGCCCTCGACAACTTAACCGGCAGAAAAAGATTTTTTTGAGAAAATCCATAAGCCCCGGGGTCACAATTTCATCAAAAATCTGACTTTGGGCAATTCACTCAAAAATGGTGCCAAAGGGTTGCAAATGTTACCCTGAGAGGTTTGGCGGTTGAAATAGAAGGCTTTTTACTACAGGAAAAGAAATGAGACCTCGACAACTTAACCGGCAGAAAAAGATTTTTTTGAAAAAATCCCTAAGCCCCGGGGTCACAATTTCATCAAAAATCTGACTTTTGGCAATTCACTCAAAAATGGTGCCAAACGGTTGCAAATGCTCCCCTGAGAGGTTTGGCGGTGGAAACAGAAGGCTTTTTATCACAGGAAAAGAAATCAGCCCCCGACAATGAACCGGCAGAAAAAGATTTTTTTGAAAACATCCCTAAGCCCCGGGGTCACAATTTCATCAAAAATATGACTTTTGGCAATTCACGCAAAAATGGTGCCAAAGGGTTGCAAATGCTCCCCTGAGATGTTTGTGGTCGAAAGAGAAGGCTTTTTATCACAGGAAAAGAAATCAGCCCTCGACAACTGAACCGGCAGAAAAAGATTTTTTTGAAAAAATCCCTAAGCCCCGGGTTCACAATTTCAACAAAAATCTGACTTTCGGCAATTCACTCAAAAATGGTGACAAAGGGTTGCAAATGCTCCCCTGAGAGGTTTGGCGGTCCATACAGAAGGCTTTTTATCACAGGAAAAGAAATCAGCCCTCGACAACTTAAACGGCAGAAAAAGATTTTTTTGAAAAAATCCCTAAGCCCCGGGGTCACAATTTCATCAAAAATCTGACTTTCGGCAATTCACTCAAAAATGGTGCCAAACGGTTGCAAATGCTCCCCTGAGAACTTTGGCGGTCGATACAGAAGGCTTTTTATCACAGGAAAAGAAATCAGCCCTCGACAACTTAACCCGCAGAAAAAGATTTTTTTGAAAAAATCCCTAAGCCCCGGGGTCACAATTTCATGAAAAATCTGACTTTCGGCAATTCACTCAAAAATGGTGCCAAACCGTTGCAAATGCTCCGCTGAGAGGTTTGGCGGTCGAAACAGAAGGCTTTTTATCACAGGAAAAGAAATCAGCCCTCGACAACTTAACCGGCAGAAAAAGATTTTTTTGAAAAAATCCCTAAGCCCCGGGGTCACAATTTCATCAAAAATCTGACTTTTGGCAATTCACTCAAAACTGGTGCCAAACGGTTGCAAATGCTACCCTGAGAGGTTTGGCGGTCGAAACAGAAGGCTTTTTATCACAGGAAAAGAAATCAGCCCTCGACAACTTTACCGGCAGAAAAAGATTTTTTTGAAAAAATCCCTAAGCCCCGAGGTCAAAATTTCATCAAAAATCTGACTTTCGGCAATTCACTCAAAAATTGGGCCAAGGGTTGCAAATGCTCCCCTGAGAGGTTTGGCGGTCGATACAGAAGGCTTTTTATCACAGGAAAAGAAATCAGCCCTCGACAACTTAAACGGCAGAAAAAGATTTTTTTGAGAAAATCCATAAGCCCCGGGGTCACAATTTCATCAAAAATCTGACTTTGGGCAATTCACTCAAAAATGGTGCCAAAGGGTTGCAAATGTTACCCTGAGAGGTTTGGCGGTTGAAATAGAAGGCTTTTTACTACAGGAAAAGAAATGAGACCTCGACAACTTAACCGGCAGAAAAAGATTTTTTTGAAAAAATCCCTAAGCCCCGGGGTCACAATTTCATCAAAAATCTGACTTTTGGCAATTCACTCAAAAATGGTGCCAAACGGTTGCAAATGCTCCCCTGAGAGGTTTGGCGGTGGAAACAGAAGGCTTTTTATCACAGGAAAAGAAATCAGCCCCCGACAATGAACCGGCAGAAAAAGATTTTTTTGAAAACATCCATCCCTAAGCCCCGGGGTCACAATTTCATCAAAAATATGACTTTTGGCAATTCACGCAAAAATGGTGCCAAAGGGTTGCAAATGCTCCCCTGAGATGTTTGTGGTCGAAAGAGAAGGCTTTTTATCACAGGAAAAGAAATCAGCCCTCGACAACTGAACCGGCAGAAAAAGATTTTTTTGAAAAAATCCCTAAGCCCCGGGTTCACAATTTCAACAAAAATCTGACTTTCGGCAATTCACTCAAAAATGGTGACAAAGGGTTGCAAATGCTCCCCTGAGAGGTTTGGCGGTCCATACAGAAGGCTTTTTATCACAGGAAAAGAAATCAGCCCTCGACAACTTAAACGGCAGAAAAAGATTTTTTTAAAAAATCCCTAAGCCCCGGGGTCACAATTTCATCAAAAATCTGACTTTCGGCAATTCACTCAAAAATGGTGCCAAACGGTTGCAAATGCTCCCCTGAGAACTTTGGCGGTCGATACAGAAGGCTTTTTATCACAGGAAAAGAAATCAGCCCTCGACAACTTAACCCGCAGAAAAAGATTTTTTTGAAAAAATCCCTAAGCCCCGGGGTCACAATTTCATGAAAAATCTGACTTTCGGCAATTCACTCAAAAATGGTGCCAAACCGTTGCAAATGCTCCGCTGAGAGGTTTGGCGGTCGAAACAGAAGGCTTTTTATCACAGGAAAAGAAATCAGCCCTCGACAACTTAACCGGCAGAAAAAGATTTTTTTGAAAAAATCCCTAAGCCCCGGGGTCACAATTTCATCAAAAATCTGACTTTTGGCAATTCACTCAAAACTGGTGCCAAACGGTTGCAAATGCTACCCTGAGAGGTTTGGCGGTCGAAACAGAAGGCTTTTTATCACAGGAAAAGAAATCAGCCCTCGACAACTTTACCGGCAGAAAAAGATTTTTTTGAAAAAATCCCTAAGCCCCGAGGTCACAATTTCATCAAAAATCTGACTTTCGGCAATTCACTCAAAAATTGGGCCAAGGGTTGCAAATGCTCCCCTGAGAGGTTTGGCGGTCGATACAGAAGGCTTTTTATCACAGGAAAAGAAATCAGCCCTCGACAACTTAAACGGCAGAAAAAGATTTTTTTGAGAAAATCCATAAGCCCCGGGGTCACAATTTCATCAAAAATCTGACTTTGGGCAATTCACTCAAAAATGGTGCCAAAGGGTTGCAAATGTTACCCTGAGAGGTTTGGCGGTTGAAATAGAAGGCTTTTTACTACAGGAAAAGAAATGAGACCTCGACAACTTAACCGGCAGAAAAAGATTTTTTTGAAAAAATCCCTAAGCCCCGGGGTCACAATTTCATCAAAAATCTGACTTTTGGCAATTCACTCAAAAATGGTGCCAAACGGTTGCAAATGCTCCCCTGAGAGGTTTGGCGGTGGAAACAGAAGGCTTTTTATCACAGGAAAAGAAATCAGCCCCCGACAATGAACCGGCAGAAAAAGATTTTTTTGAAAACATCCATCCCTAAGCCCCGGGGTCACAATTTCATCAAAAATATGACTTTTGGCAATTCACGCAAAAATGGTGCCAAAGGGTTGCAAATGCTCCCCTGAGATGTTTGTGGTCGAAAGAGAAGGCTTTTTATCACAGGAAAAGAAATCAGCCCTCGACAACTGAACCGGCAGAAAAAGATTTTTTTGAAAAAATCCCTAAGCCCCGGGTTCACAATTTCAACAAAAATCTGACTTTCGGCAATTCACTCAAAAATGGTGACAAAGGGTTGCAAATGCTCCCCTGAGAGGTTTGGCGGTCCATACAGAAGGCTTTTTATCACAGGAAAAGAAATCAGCCCTCGACAACTTAAACGGCAGAAAAAGATTTTTTTAAAAAATCCCTAAGCCCCGGGGTCACAATTTCATCAAAAATCTGACTTTCGGCAATTCACTCAAAAATGGTGCCAAACGGTTGCAAATGCTCCCCTGAGAACTTTGGCGGTCGATACAGAAGGCTTTTTATCACAGGAAAAGAAATCAGCCCTCGACAACTTAACCCGCAGAAAAAGATTTTTTTGAAAAAATCCCTAAGCCCCGGGGTCACAATTTCATGAAAAATCTGACTTTCGGCAATTCACTCAAAAATGGTGCCAAACCGTTGCAAATGCTCCGCTGAGAGGTTTGGCGGTCGAAACAGAAGGCTTTTTATCACAGGAAAAGAAATCAGCCCTCGACAACTTAACCGGCAGAAAAAGATTTTTTTGAAAAAATCCCTAAGCCCCGGGGTCACAATTTCATCAAAAATCTGACTTTTGGCAATTCACTCAAAACTGGTGCCAAACGGTTGCAAATGCTACCCTGAGAGGTTTGGCGGTCGAAACAGAAGGCTTTTTATCACAGGAAAAGAAATCAGCCCTCGACAACTTAACCGGTAGAAAAAGATTTTTTTGAAAAAATCCCTAAGCCCCGGGGTCACAATTTCATCAAAAATCTGACTTTTGGCAATTCGCTCAAAAATAGTGCCAAAGGGTTGCAAATGTGACCCTGAGAGGTTTGGCGGTCGAAACAGAAGGCTTTTTATCACAGGAAAAGAAATCAGCCCTCGACAACTGAACCGGCAGAAAAAGATTTTTTTGAAAAAATCCCTAAGCCCCGGGGTCACAATTTCATCAAAAATCTGACTTTCGGCAACTCACTCAAAAATGGTGCCAAACGGTTGCAAATGCTGCCCTGAGAGGTTCGGCGGTCGAAACAGAAGGCTTTTTATCACAGGAAAAGAAATCAGCCCTCGACAACTTAACCGGCAGAAAAAGATTTTTTTGAAAAATTTTCTAAGGCCCGGGGTCACAATTTCATCAAAAATCTGACTTTCGGCAATTCACTCAAAAATGGTGCCAAAGGGTTGCAAATGCTCCCCTGAGAGGTTTGGCGGTCGAAACAGAAGGCTTTTTATCACAGGAAAAAAAATCAGCCCTCGACAACTGAACCGGCAGAAAAAGATTTTTTTGAAAAAATCCCTAAGCCCCGGGGTCACAATTTCATCAAAAATCTGACTTTCGGCAATTCACTCAAAAATGGTGCCAAAGGGTTGCAAATGCTCCCCTGAGAGGTTTGGCGGTCGAAACAGAAGGCTTTATATCACAGGAAAAAACATCAGCCCTCGACAACTGAACCGGCAGAACAAGATTTTTTTGAAAAAATCCCTAAGCCCCGGGGTCACAATTTCATGAAAAATCTGACTTTTGGCAATTCACTCAAAAATGGCGCCAAAGGTTGCAAATGCTCCCCTGAGAGGTTTGGCGGTCGAAACAGAAGGCTTTTTATCACAGGAAAAGAAATCAGCCCTCGACAACTGAACCGGCAGAAAAAGATTTTTTTGAAAAAATCCCTAAGCCCCGGGGTCACAATTTCATCAAAAATCTGACTTTCGGCAACTCACTCAAAAATGGTGCCATAGGGTTGCAAATGCTCCCCTGAGAGGTTCGGCGGTCGAAACAGAAGGCTTTTTATGACAGGAAAAGAAATCAGCCCTCGACAACTTAACCGGCAGAAAAAGATTTTTTTGAAAAATTCTCTAAGGCCCGGGGTCACAATTTCATCAAAAATCTGACTTTCGGCAATTCACTCAAAAATGGTGCCAAAGGGTTGCAAATGCTCCCCTGAGAGGTTTGGCGGTCGAAACAGAAGGCTTTTTATCACAGGAAAAAAAATCAGCCCTCGACAACTGAACCGGCAGAAAAAGATTTTTTTGAAAAAATCCCTAAGCCCCGGGGTCACAATTTCATCAAAAATCTGACTTTCGGCAATTCACTCAAAAATGGTGCCAAAGGGTTGCAAATGCTCCCCTGAGAGGTTTGGCGGTCGAAACAGAAGGCTTTATATCACAGGAAAAAACATCAGCCCTCGACAACTGAACCGGCAGAACAAGATTTTTTTGAAAAAATCCCTAAGCCCCGGGGTCACAATTTCATGAAAAATCTGACTTTTGGCAATTCACTCAAAAATGGCGCCAAAGGTTGCAAATGCTCCCCTGAGAGGTTTGGCGGTCGAAACAGAAGGCTTTTTATCACAGGAAAAGAAATCAGCCCTCGACAACTGAACCGGCAGAAAAAGATTTTTTTGAAAAAATACCTAAGCCCCGGGGTCACAATTTCATCAAAAATATGACTTTCGGTAATTCACTCAAAAATGGTGCCAAAGGGTTGCAAATGTGATGCTGAGATGTTTGGCGGTCGAAACAGAAGGCTTTATATCACAGGAAAAAACATCAGCCCTCGACAACTGAACCGGCAGAACAAGATTTTTTTGAAAAAATCCCTAAGCCCCGGGGTCACAAAATCATCAAAAATCTGACTTTCGGCAATTCACTCAAAAATTGCGCCAAAGGTTGCAAATGCTCCCCTGAGAGGTTTGGCGGTCGAAACAGAAGGCTTTTTATCACAGGAAAAGAAATCAGCCCTCGACAACTGAACCGGCAGAAAAATATTTTTTTGAAAAAATCCCTAAACCCCGGGGTCACAATTTCATGAAAAATCTGACTTTCGGCAATTCACTCAAAAATGGTGCCAAAGGGTTGCAAATGCTTCCCTGAGAGGTTTGGCAGTCGAAACAGAAGGCTTTTTATCACAGGAAAAGAATTCAGCCCTCGACAACTTAACCGGTAGGAAAAGATTTTTTTGAAAAAATCCCTAAGCCCCGGGGTCACAATTTCATCAAAAATCTGACTTTCGGCAATTCACTCAAAAATGGTGCCAAACGGTTGCAAATGCTCCCCTGAGAGGTTTGGCGGTCGAAACAGAAGGCTTTTTATCACAGGAAAAGAAATCAGCCCTCGACAACTTAACCGGCAGAAAAAGCTTTTTTTGAAAAAGTCCCTAAGCCCCGGAGTCACAATTTCATCAAAAATCTGACTTTTGGCAATTCACTCAAAAAAGGTGCCAAAGGGTTGCAAATGCTCCCCTGAGAGGTTTGGCAGTTGAAACAGAAGGCTTTTTATCACAGGAAAAGAAATCAGCCCTCGACAACTGAACGGGCAGAAAAAGCTTTTTTTGAAAAAATCCCTAGGCCCCCGGGTCACAATTTCATGAGAAATCTGACTTTCGGCAATTCACTCAAAAATGGTGCCAAAGGGTTGCAAATGCTCCCCTGAGAGGTTTGGCGGTCGAAACAGAAGGCTTTTTATCACAGGAAAAAAAATCAGCCCTCGACAACTGAACCGGCAGAACAAGATTTTTTTGAAAAAATCCCTAAGCCCCGGGGTCACAATTTCATGAAAAATCTGACTTTTGGCAATTCACTCAAAAATGGCGCCAAAGGTTGCAAATGCTCCCCTGAGAGGTTTGGCGGTCGAAACAGAAGGCTTTTTATCACAGGAAAAGAAATCAGCCCTCGACAACTGAACCGGCAGAAAAAGATTTTTTTGAAAAAATCCCTAAGCCCCGGGGTCACAATTTCATCAAAAATCTGACTTTCGGCAACTCACTCAAAAATGGTGCCATAGGGTTGCAAATGCTCCCCTGAGAGGTTCGGCGGTCGAAACAGAAGGCTTTTTATCACAGGAAAAGAAATCAGCCCTCGACAACTTAACCGGCAGAAAAAGATTTTTTTGAAAAATTCTCTAAGGCCCGGGGTCACAATTTCATCAAAAATCTGACTTTCGGCAATTCACTCAAAAATGGTGCCAAAGGGTTGCAAATGCTCCCCTGAGAGGTTTGGCGGTCGAAACAGAAGGCTTTTTATCACAGGAAAAAAAATCAGCCCTCGACAACTGAACCGGCAGAAAAAGATTTTTTTGAAAAAATCCCTAAGCCCCGGGGTCACAATTTCATCAAAAATCTGACTTTCGGCAATTCACTCAAAAATGGTGCCAAAGGGTTGCAAATGCTCCCCTGAGAGGTTTGGCGGTCGAAACAGAAGGCTTTATATCACAGGAAAAAACATCAGCCCTCGACAACTGAACCGGCAGAACAAGATTTTTTTGAAAAAATCCCTAAGCCCCGGGGTCACAATTTCATGAAAAATCTGACTTTTGGCAATTCACTCAAAAATGGCGCCAAAGGTTGCAAATGCTCCCCTGAGAGGTTTGGCGGTCGAAACAGAAGGCTTTTTATCACAGGAAAAGAAATCAGCCCTCGACAACTGAACCGGCAGAAAAAGATTTTTTTGAAAAAATACCTAAGCCCCGGGGTCACAATTTCATCAAAAATATGACTTTCGGTAATTCACTCAAAAATGGTGCCAAAGGGTTGCAAATGTGATGCTGAGATGTTTGGCGGTCGAAACAGAAGGCTTTATATCACAGGAAAAAACATCAGCCCTCGACAACTGAACCGGCAGAACAAGATTTTTTTGAAAAAATCCCTAAGCCCCGGGGTCACAAAATCATCAAAAATCTGACTTTCGGCAATTCACTCAAAAATTGCGCCAAAGGTTGCAAATGCTCCCCTGAGAGGTTTGGCGGTCGAAACAGAAGGCTTTTTATCACAGGAAAAGAAATCAGCCCTCGACAACTGAACCGGCAGAAAAATATTTTTTTGAAAAAATCCCTAAACCCCGGGGTCACAATTTCATGAAAAATCTGACTTTCGGCAATTCACTCAAAAATGGTGCCAAAGGGTTGCAAATGCTTCCCTGAGAGGTTTGGCAGTCGAAACAGAAGGCTTTTTATCACAGGAAAAGAATTCAGCCCTCGACAACTTAACCGGTAGGAAAAGATTTTTTTGAAAAAATCCCTAAGCCCCGGGGTCACAATTTCATCAAAAATCTGACTTTCGGCAATTCATTCAAAAATGGTGCCAAACGGTTGCAAATGCTCCCCTGAGAGGTTTGGCGGTCGAAACAGAAGGCTTTTTATCACAGGAAAAGAAATCAGCCCTCGACAACTTAACCGGCAGAAAAAGCTTTTTTTGAAAAAGTCCCTAAGCCCCGGAGTCACAATTTCATCAAAAATCTGACTTTTGGCAATTCACTCAAAAAAGGTGCCAAAGGGTTGCAAATGCTCCCCTGAGAGGTTTGGCAGTTGAAACAGAAGGCTTTTTATCACAGGAAAAGAAATCAGCCCTCGACAACTGAACGGGCAGAAAAAGCTTTTTTTGAAAAAATCCCTAGGCCCCCGGGTCACAATTTCATGAAAAATCTGACTTTCGGCAATTCACTCAAAAATGGTGCCAAAGGGTTGCAAATACTCCCCTGAGAGGTTTGGCGGTCGAAACAGAAGGCTTTTTATGACAGGAAAAGAAATCAGCCCTCGAAAACTGAACCGGCAGAAAAAGATTTTTTTGAAAAAATCCCTAAGCCCCGGGGTCACAATTTCATAAAAAATCTGACTTTTGGCAATTCACTCAAAAATGGTGCCAAACGGTTGCAAATGCTCCCCTGAGAGGTTTGGCGGTGGAAACAGAAGGCTTTTTATCACAGGAAAAGAAATCAGGCCTCGACAACTGAACCGGCAGAAAAAGATTTTTTTGAAAAAATCCCTAAGCCCCGGGGTCACAATTTCATCAAAAATCTGACTTTCGGCAATTCACTCAAAAAAGGTGCCAAAGGGTTGCAAATGCTCCCCTGAGAGGTTTGGCGGTCGAAACAGAAGGGTTTTTATCACAGGAAAAGAAATCAGCCTTCGACAACTGAACCGGCAGAACAAGATTTTTTTGAAAAAATCCCTAAGCCCCGGGGTCACAATTTCATGAAAAATCTGACTTTTGGCAATTCACTCAAAAATGGCGCCAAAGGTTCGAAATGCTCCCCTGAGAGGTTTGGCGGTCGAAACAGAAGGCTTTTTATCACAGGATAAGAAATCAGCCCTCGACAACTTAACCGGTAGGAAAAGATTTTTTTGAAAAAATCCCTAAGCCCCGGGGTCACAATTTCATGAAAAATCTGACTTTCGGCAATTCACTCAAAAATGGTGCCAAACGGTTGCAAATGCTCCCCTGAGAGGTTTGGCGGTCGAAACAGAAGGATTTTTATCACACGAAAAGAAATCAGCCCTCGACAACTTAACCGGCAGAAAAAGCTTTTTTTGAAAAAGTCCCTAAGCCCCGGAGTCACAATTTCATCAAAAATCTGACTTTTGGCAATTCACTCAAAAAAGGTGCCAAAGGGTTGCAAATGCTCCCCTGAGAGGTTTGGCAGTTGAAACAGAAGGCTTTTTATCACAGGAAAAGAAATCAGCCCTCGACAACTGAACGGGCAGAAAAAGCTTTTTTTGAAAAAATCCCTAGGCCCCCGGGTCACAATTTCATGAAAAATCTGACTTTCGGCAATTCACTCAAAAATGGTGCCAAAGGGTTGCAAATACTCCCCTGAGAGGTTTGGCGGTCGAAACAGAAGGCTTTTTATGACAGGAAAAGAAATCAGCCCTCGAAAACTGAACCGGCAGAAAAAGATTTTTTTGAAAAAATCCCTAAGCCCCGGGGTCACAATTTCATAAAAAATCTGACTTTTGGCAATTCACTCAAAAATGGTGCCAAACGGTTGCAAATGCTCCCCTGAGAGGTTTGGCGGTCGAAACAGAAGGCTTTTTATGACAGGAAAAGAAATCAGCCCTCGAAAACTGAACCGGCAGAAAAAGATTTTTTTGAAAAAATCCCTAAGCCCCGGGGTCACAATTTCATAAAAAATCTGACTTTTGGCAATTCACTCAAAAATGGTGCCAAACGGTTGCAAATGCTCCCCTGAGAGGTTTGGCGGTCGAAACAGAAGGCTTTTTATCACAGGAAAAGAAATCACCCCTCGACAACTGAACCGGCAGAAAAAGATTTTTTTGAAAAAATCCCTAAGCCCCGGGGTCACAATTTCATCAAAAATCTGACTTTCGGCAATTCACTCAAAAAAGGTGCCAAAGGGTTGCAAATGCTCCCCTGAGAGGTTTGGCGGTCGAAACAGAAGGCTTTTTATCACAGGAAAAGAAATCAGGCCTCGACAACTGAACCGGCAGAAAAAGATTTTTTTGAAAAAATCCCTAAGCCCCGGGGTCACAATTTCATGAAAAACCTGACTTTTGGCAATTCACTCAAAAATGGCGCCAAAGGTTCGAAATGCTCCCCTGAGAGGTTTGGCGGTCGAAACAGAAGGCTTTTTATCACAGGAAAAGAAATCAGCCCTCGACAACTGAACCGGCAGAAAAAGATTTTTTTGAAAAAATCCCTAAGCCCCGGGGTCACAATTTCATCAAAAATCTGACTTTCGGCAATTCACTCAAAAATGGTGCCAAAGGGTTGCAAATGCTCCCCTGAGAGGTTTGGGGGTCGAAACAGAAGGCTTTATATCACAGAAAAAAACATCAGCCCTCGACAACTGAACCGGCAGAACAAGATTTTTTTGAAAAAATCCCTAAGCCCCGGGGTCACAATTTCATCAAAAATCTGACTTTTGGCAATTCACTCAAAAATGGTGCCAAACGGTTGCAAATGCTCCCCTGAGAGGTTTGGCGGTCGAAACAGAAGGCTTTTTATCACAGGAAAAGAAATCAGGCCTCGACAACTGAACCGGCAGAAAAAGATTTTTTTGAAAAAATCCCTACGCCCCGGGGTCACAATTTCATCAAAAATCTGACTTTCGGCAATTCACTCAAAAAAGGTGCCAAAGGGTTGCAAATGCTCCCCTGAGAGGTTTGGCGGTCGAAACAGAAGGCTTTTTATCACAGGAAAAGAAATCAGCCTTCGACAACTGAACCGGCAGAAAAAGATTTTTTTGAAAAAATCCCTAAGCCCCAGGGGTCACAATTTCATCAAAAATCTGACTTTCGGCAATTCACTCAAAAGTGGTGCCAAACGATTGCAAATGCTCCCCTGAGAGGTTTGGCGGTCGAAACAGAAGGCTTTTTATCACAGGAAAAGAAATCAGGCCTCGACAACTTAACCGGCAGAAAAAGATTTTTTTGAAAAAATCCCTAAGCCCCGGGGTCACAATTTCATGAAAAATGTGACTTTTGGCAACTCACTAAAAAATGGTGCCAAAGGGTTGCAAATGGTCCCCTGAGAGGTTTGGCAGTCGAAACAGAGGGCTTTTTATCACAGGAAAAGAAATCAGCCCTCGACAACCGGCAGAAAAAGATTTTTTTGAAAAAATCCCTAAGCCCCGGGGTCACAATTTCATCAAAAATCTGACTTTTGGCAATTCACTCTTTAATGGTGCCAAACGGTTGCAAATGCTCCCCTGAGAGGTTTGGCGGTCGAAACAGAAGCCTTTTTATCACAGGAAAAAAAATCAGCCCTCGACAACTTAACCGGCAGAAAAAGATTTTTTTGAAAAAATCCCTAAGCCCCGGGGTCACAATTTCATGAAAAATCTGACTTTCTCCAATTCACTCAAAAATGATGCCAAAGGGTTGCAAATGTTCGCCTGAGAGGTTTGGCGGTCGAAACAGAGGGCTTTTTATCACAGGAAAAGAAATCAGCCCTCGACAACTGAACCGGCAGAAAAAGATTTTTTTGAAAAAATCCCTAAGCCCCGGGGTCACAATTTCATCAAAAATCTGACTTTCGGCAATTCACTCAAAAATGGTGCCAAAGGCTTGCAAATGTGACCCTGAGATGTTTGGCGGTCGAAACAGAAGGCTTTATATTACAGAAAAAAGCATCAGCCCTCGACAACTGAACCGGCAGAACAAGATTTTTTTGAAAAAATCCCTAAGCCCCGGGGTCACAATTTCATCAAAAATCTGACTTTCGGCAATTCACTCAAAAATGGTGCCAAAGGGTTGCAAATGCTCCCCTGAGAGGTTTGGCGGTCGAAACAGACGGCTTTTTATCACAGGAAAAGAAATCAGCCCTCGACAACTGAACCGGCAGAAAAAGATTTTTTTGAAAAAATCCCTAAGCACCGGGGTCACAATTTCAGCAAAAATCTTACTTTTGGCAATTCACTCAAAAATGGTGCCAAAGGGTTGCAAATGCTCCCCTGAGAGGTTTGGCAGTCGAAACAGAGGGCTTTTTATCACAGGAAAAGAAATCAGCCCTCGACAACCGGCAGAAAAAGATTTTTTTGAAAAAATCCCTAAGCCCCGGGGTCACAATTTCATGAAAAATCTGACGTTCTCCAATTCACTCAAAAATGATGCCAAAGGGTTGCAAATGCTCGCCTGAGAGGTTTGGCGGTCGAAACAGAGGGCTTTTTATCACAGGAAAAGAAATCAGTCCTCGACAACTGAACCGGCAGAAAAAGATTTTTTTGAAAAAATCCCTAAGCCCCGGGGTCACAATTTCATCAAAAATCTGACTTTCGGCAATTCACTCAAAAAAGGTGCCAAAGGGTTGCAAATGCTCCCCTGAGAGGTTTGGCGGTCGAAACAGAAGGCTTTTTATCACAGGAAAAGAAATCAGCCTTCGACAACTGAACCGGCAGAAAAAGATTTTTTTGAAAAAATCCCTAAGCCCCAGGGGTCACAATTTCATCAAAAATCTGACTTTCGGCAATTCACTCAAAAGTGGTGCCAAACGATTGCAAATGCTCCCCTGAGAGGTTTGGCGGTCGAAACAGAAGGCTTTTTATCACAGGAAAAGAAATCAGGCCTCGACAACTTAACCGGCAGAAAAAGATTTTTTTGAAAAAATCCCTAAGCCCCGGGGTCACAATTTCATGAAAAATGTGACTTTTGGCAACTCACTAAAAAATGGTGCCAAAGGGTTGCAAATGGTCCCCTGAGAGGTTTGGCAGTCGAAACAGAGGGCTTTTTATCACAGGAAAAGAAATCAGCCCTCGACAACCGGCAGAAAAAGATTTTTTTGAAAAAATCCCTAAGCCCCGGGGTCACAATTTCATCAAAAATCTGACTTTTGGCAATTCACTCTTTAATGGTGCCAAACGGTTGCAAATGCTCCCCTGAGAGGTTTGGCGGTCGAAACAGAAGCCTTTTTATCACAGGAAAAAAAATCAGCCCTCGACAACTTAACCGGCAGAAAAAGATTTTTTTGAAAAAATCCCTAAGCCCCGGGGTCACAATTTCATGAAAAATCTGACTTTCTCCAATTCACTCAAAAATGATGCCAAAGGGTTGCAAATGTTCGCCTGAGAGGTTTGGCGGTCGAAACAGAGGGCTTTTTATCACAGGAAAAGAAATCAGCCCTCGACAACTGAACCGGCAGAAAAAGATTTTTTTGAAAAAATCCCTAAGCCCCGGGGTCACAATTTCATCAAAAATCTGACTTTCGGCAATTCACTCAAAAATGGTGCCAAAGGCTTGCAAATGTGACCCTGAGATGTTTGGCGGTCGAAACAGAAGGCTTTATATTACAGAAAAAAGCATCAGCCCTCGACAACTGAACCGGCAGAACAAGATTTTTTTGAAAAAATCCCTAAGCCCCGGGGTCACAATTTCATCAAAAATCTGACTTTCGGCAATTCACTCAAAAATGGTGCCAAAGGGTTGCAAATGCTCCCCTGAGAGGTTTGGCGGTCGAAACAGACGGCTTTTTATCACAGGAAAAGAAATCAGCCCTCGACAACTGAACCGGCAGAAAAAGATTTTTTTGAAAAAATCCCTAAGCACCGGGGTCACAATTTCAGCAAAAATCTTACTTTTGGCAATTCACTCAAAAATGGTGCCAAAGGGTTGCAAATGCTCCCCTGAGAGGTTTGGCAGTCGAAACAGAGGGCTTTTTATCACAGGAAAAGAAATCAGCCCTCGACAACCGGCAGAAAAAGATTTTTTTGAAAAAATCCCTAAGCCCCGGGGTCACAATTTCATGAAAAATCTGACGTTCTCCAATTCACTCAAAAATGATGCCAAAGGGTTGCAAATGCTCGCCTGAGAGGTTTGGCGGTCGAAACAGAGGGCTTTTTATCACAGGAAAAGAAATCAGTCCTTGACAACTGAACCGGCAGAAAAAGATTTTTTTGAAAAAATCCCTAAGCCCCGGGGTCACAATTTCATCAAAAATCTGACTTTGGGCAATTCACTCAAAAATGGTGCCAAACGCTTGCAAATGCTCCCCTGAGAGGTTTGGCGGTCGAAACAGAAGGCTTTTTATCACAGGAAAAAAAATCAGCCCTCGACAACTGAACCGGCAGAACAAGATTTTTTTGAAAAAATCCCTAAGCCCCGGGGTCACAATTTCATGAAAAATCTGACGTTCTCCAATTCACTCAAAAATGATGCCAAAGGGTTGCAAATGCTCGCCTGAGAGGTTTGGCGGTCGAAACAGAGGGCTTTTTATCACAGGAAAAGAAATCAGTCCTCGACAACTGAACCGGCAGAAAAAGATTTTTTTGAAAAAATCCCTAAGCCCCGGGGTCACAATTTCATCAAAAATCTGACGTTCTCCAATTCACTCAAAAATGGTGCCAAAGGGTTGCAAATGCTCCCCTGAGAGGTTTGGTGGTCGAAACAGAAGGCTTTTTATCACAGGAAAAGAAATCAGCCCTCGACAACTGAACCGGCAGAAAAATATTTTTTTGAAAAAATCCCTAAACCCCGGGGTCACAATTTCATGAAAAATCTGACTTTCGGCAATTCACTCAAAAATGGTGCCAAAGGGTTGCAAATGCTTCCCTGAGAGGTTTGGCAGTCGAAACAGAAGGCTTTTTATCACAGGAAAAGAAATCAGCCCTCGACAACTTAACCGGTAGGAAAAGATTTTTTTGAAAAAATCCCTAAGCCCCGGGGTCACAATTTCATGAAAAATCTGACTTTCGGCAATTCACTCAAAAATGGTGCCAAACGGTTGCAAATGCTCCCCTGAGAGGTTTGGCGGTCGAAACAGAAGGCTTTTTATCACAGGAAAAGAAATCAGCCCTCGACAACTTAACCGGCAGAAAAAGCTTTTTTTGAAAAAGTCCCTAAGCCCCGGAGTCACAATTTCATCAAAAATCTGACTTTTGGCAATTCACTCAAAAAAGGTGCCAAAGGGTTGCAAATGCTCCCCTGAGAGGTTTGGCAGTTGAAACAGAAGGCTTTTTATCACAGGAAAAGAAATCAGCCCTCGACAACTGAACGGGCAGAAAAAGATTTTTTTGAAAAAATCCCTAAGCCCCAGGGGTCACAATTTCATCAAAAATCTGACTTTCGGCAATTCACTCAAAAGTGGTGCCAAACGATTGCAAATGCTCCCCTGAGAGGTTTGGCGGTCGAAACAGAAGGCTTTTTATCACAGGAAAAGAAATCAGGCCTCGACAACTTAACCGGCAGAAAAAGATTTTTTTGAAAAAATCCCTAAGCCCCGGGGTCACAATTTCATGAAAAATGTGACTTTTGGCAACTCACTAAAAAATGGTGCCAAAGGGTTGCAAATGGTCCCCTGAGAGGTTTGGCAGTCGAAACAGAGGGCTTTTTATCACAGGAAAAGAAATCAGCCCTCGACAACCGGCAGAAAAAGATTTTTTTGAAAAAATCCCTAAGCCCCGGGGTCACAATTTCATCAAAAATCTGACTTTTGGCAATTCACTCTTTAATGGTGCCAAACGGTTGCAAATGCTCCCCTGAGAGGTTTGGCGGTCGAAACAGAAGCCTTTTTATCACAGGAAAAAAAATCAGCCCTCGACAACTTAACCGGCAGAAAAAGATTTTTTTGAAAAAATCCCTAAGCCCCGGGGTCACAATTTCATGAAAAATCTGACTTTCTCCAATTCACTCAAAAATGATGCCAAAGGGTTGCAAATGTTCGCCTGAGAGGTTTGGCGGTCGAAACAGAGGGCTTTTTATCACAGGAAAAGAAATCAGCCCTCGACAACTGAACCGGCAGAAAAAGATTTTTTTGAAAAAATCCCTAAGCCCCGGGGTCACAATTTCATCAAAAATCTGACTTTCGGCAATTCACTCAAAAATGGTGCCAAAGGCTTGCAAATGTGACCCTGAGATGTTTGGCGGTCGAAACAGAAGGCTTTATATTACAGAAAAAAGCATCAGCCCTCGACAACTGAACCGGCAGAACAAGATTTTTTTTGAAAAAATCCCTAAGCCCCGGGGTCACAATTTCATCAAAAATCTGACTTTCGGCAATTCACTCAAAAAATGGTGCCAAAGGGTTGCAAATGCTCCCCTGAGAGGTTTGGCGGTCGAAACAGACGGCTTTTTATCACAGGAAAAGAAATCAGCCCTCGACAACTGAACCGGCAGAAAAAGATTTTTTTTGAAAAAATCCCTAAGCACCGGGGTCACAATTTCAGCAAAAATCTTACTTTTGGCAATTCACTCAAAAATGGTGCCAAAGGGTTGCAAATGCTCCCCTGAGAGGTTTGGCAGTCGAAACAGAGGGCTTTTTATCACAGGAAAAGAAATCAGCCCTCGACAACCGGCAGAAAAAGATTTTTTTGAAAAAATCCCTAAGCCCCGGGGTCACAATTTCATGAAAAATCTGACGTTCTCCAATTCACTCAAAAATGATGCCAAAGGGTTGCAAATGCTCGCCTGAGAGGTTTGGCGGTCGAAACAGAGGGCTTTTTATCACAGGAAAAGAAATCAGTCCTCGACAACTGAACCGGCAGAAAAAGATTTTTTTGAAAAAATCCCTAAGCCCCGGGGTCACAATTTCATCAAAAATCTGACTTTGGGCAATTCACTCAAAAATGGTGCCAAACGCTTGCAAATGCTCCCCTGAGAGGTTTGGCGGTCGAAACAGAAGGCTTTTTATCACAGGAAAAAAAATCAGCCCTCGACAACTGAACCGGCAGAACAAGATTTTTTTGAAAAAATCCCTAAGCCCCGGGGGTCACAATTTCATGAAAAATCTGACGTTCTCCAATTCACTCAAAAATGATGCCAAAGGGTTGCAAATGCTCGCCTGAGAGGTTTGGCGGTCGAAACAGAGGGCTTTTTATCACAGGAAAAGAAATCAGTCCTCGACAACTGAACCGGCAGAAAAAGATTTTTTTGAAAAAATCCCTAAGCCCCGGGGTCACAATTTCATCAAAAATCTGACGTTCTCCAATTCACTCAAAAATGGTGCCAAAGGGTTGCAAATGCTCCCCTGAGAGGTTTGGTGGTCGAAACAGAAGGCTTTTTATCACAGGAAAAGAAATCAGCCCTCGACAACTGAACCGGCAGAAAAATATTTTTTTGAAAAAATCCCTAAACCCCGGGGTCACAATTTCATGAAAAATCTGACTTTCGGCAATTCACTCAAAAATGGTGCCAAAGGGTTGCAAATGCTTCCCTGAGAGGTTTGGCAGTCGAAACAGAAGGCTTTTTATCACAGGAAAAGAAATCAGCCCTCGACAACTTAACCGGTAGGAAAAGATTTTTTTGAAAAAATCCCTAAGCCCCGGGGTCACAATTTCATGAAAAATCTGACTTTCGGCAATTCACTCAAAAATGGTGCCAAACGGTTGCAAATGCTCCCCTGAGAGGTTTGGCGGTCGAAACAGAAGGCTTTTTATCACAGGAAAAGAAATCAGCCCTCGACAACTTAACCGGCAGAAAAAGCTTTTTTTGAAAAAGTCCCTAAGCCCCGGAGTCACAATTTCATCAAAAATCTGACTTTTGGCAATTCACTCAAAAAAGGTGCCAAAGGGTTGCAAATGCTCCCCTGAGAGGTTTGGCAGTTGAAACAGAAGGCTTTTTATCACAGGAAAAGAAATCAGCCCTCGACAACTGAACGGGCAGAAAAAGCTTTTTTTGAAAAAATCCCTAGGCCCCCGGGTCACAATTTCATGAAAAATCTGACTTTCGGCAATTCACTCAAAAATGGTGCCAAAGGGTTGCAAATACTCCCCTGAGAGGTTTGGCGGTCGAAACAGAAGGCTTTTTATGACAGGAAAAGAAATCAGCCCTCGACAACTGAACCGGCAGAAAAAGATTTTTTTGAAAAAATCCCTAAGCCCCGGGGTCACAATTTCATAAAAAATCTGACTTTTGGCAATTCACTCAAAAATGGTGCCAAACGGTTGCAAATGCTCCCCTGAGAGGTTTGGCGGTCGAAACAGAAGGCTTTTTATCACAGGAAAAGAAATCAGGCCTCGACAACTGAACCGGCAGAAAAAGATTTTTTTGAAAAAATCCCTAAGCCCCGGGGTCACAATTTCATCAAAAATCTGACTTTCGGCAATTCACTCAAAAAAGGTGCCAAAGGGTTGCAAATGCTCCCCTGAGAGGTTTGGCGGTCGAAACAGAAGGGTTTTTATCACAGGAAAAGAAATCAGCCTTCGACAACTGAACCGGCAGAACAAGATTTTTTTGAAAAAATCCCTAAGCCCCGGGGTCACAATTTCATGAAAAATCTGACTTTTGGGAATTCACTCAAAAATGGCGCCAAAGGTTCGAAATGCTCCCCTGAGAGGTTTGGCGGTCGAAACAGAAGGCTTTTTATCACAGGAAAAGAAATCAGCCCTCGACAACTTAACCGGTAGGAAAAGATTTTTTTGAAAAAATCCCTAAGCCCCGGGGTCACAATTTCATCAAAAATCTGACTTTCGGCAATTCACTCAAAAATGGTGCCAAACGCTTGCAAATGCTCCCCTGAGAGGTTTGGCGGTCGAAACAGAAGGGTTTTTATCACAGGAAAATAAATCAGCCCTCGACAACTTAACCGGCAGAAAAAGCTTTTTTTGAAATATCCCTAAACCCCGGGGTCACAATTTCATCAAAATTCTGACTTTCGTCAATTCACTCAAAAAAGGTGCCAAAGGGTTGCAAATGCTCCCCTGAGAAGTTTGGCGGTCGAAAGAGAAGGCTTTTTATCACCCAAAAAGAAATCAGCCCTCGAAAACTGAACCGGCAGAAAAAGATTTTTTTGAAAAAATCCCTAAGCCCCGGGGTCACAATTTCATAAAAAATCTGACTTTTGGCAATTCACTCAAAAATGGTGCCAAACGGTTGCAAATGCTCCCCTGAGAGGTTTGGCGGTCGAAACAGAAGGCTTTTTATCACAGGAAAAGAAATCAGGCCTCGACAACTGAACCGGCAGAAAAAGATTTTTTTGAAAAAGTCCCTAAGCCCCGGGGTCACAATTTCATCAAAAATCTGACTTTCGGCAATTCACTCAAAAAAGGTGCCAAAGGGTTGCAAATGCTCCCCTGAGAGGTTTGGCAGTTGAAACAGAAGGCTTTTTATCACAGGAAAAGAAATCAGCCCTCGACAACTGAACGGGCAGAAAAAGCTTTTTTTGAAAAAATCCCTAGGCCCCCGGGTCACAATTTCATGAAAAATCTGACTTTCGGCAATTCACTCAAAAGTGGTGCCAAACGATTGCAAATGCTCCCCTGAGAGGTTTGGCGGTCGAAACAGAAGGCTTTTTATCACAGGAAAAGAAATCAGGCCTCGACAACTTAACCGGCAGAAAAAGATTTTTTTGAAAAAATCCCTAAGCCCCGGGGTCACAATTTCATGAAAAATGTGACTTTTGGCAACTCACTAAAAAATGGTGCCAAAGGGTTGCAAATGCTCCCCTGAGAGGTTTGGCAGTCGAAACAGAGGGCTTTTTATCACAGGAAAAGAAATCAGCCCTCGACAACCGGCAGAAAAAGATTTTTTTTGAAAAAATCCCTAAGCCCCGGGGTCACAATTTCATCAAAAATCTGACTTTTGGCAATTCACTCTTTAATGGTGCCAAACGGTTGCAAATGCTCCCCTGAGAGGTTTGGCGGTCGAAAAAGAAGCCTTTTTATCACAGGAAAAAAAATCAGCCCTCGACAACTTAACCGGCAGAAAAAGATTTTTTTGAAAAAATCCCTAAGCCCCGGGGTCACAATTTCATGAAAAATCTGACTTTCTCCAATTCACTCAAAAATGATGCCAAAGGGTTGCAAATGCTCGCCTGAGAGGTTTGGCGGTCGAAACAGAGGGCTTTTTATCACAGGAAAAGAAATCAGCCCTCGACAACTTAACCGGCAGAAAAAGATTTTTTTGAAAAAATACCTAAGCCCCGGGGTCACAATTTCATGAAAAATCTGACTTTCGGCAATTCACTCAAAAAAGGTGCCAAGGGTTGCAAATGTTCCCCTGAGAGGTTTGGCGGTCGAAACAGTAGGCTTTTTATCACAGGAAAAGAAAATAGGCCCTCGACAACTGAACCGGCAGAAAAAGATTTTTTTGAAAAAATCCCTAAGCCCCGGGGTCACAATTTCATGAAAAATCTCACTTTCGGCAATTCACTCAAAAATGTTGCCAAAGGGTTGCAAATGCTCCCCTGAGAGGTTTGGCGGTCGAAACAGAAGGCTTTTTATCACAGGAAAAGAAATCAGCCCTCGACAACTGAACCGGCAGAAAAAGATTTTTTTGAAAAAATCCCTAAGCCCCGGGGTCACAATTTCATGAAAATTCTGACTTTCGGCAATTCACTCAAAAATGGTGCCAAAGGGTTGCAAATGCGACCCTGAGAGGTTTGGTGGTCGAAAGAGAAGGCTTTTTATCACAGGAAAAGAAATCAGCCCTCGACAACTGAACCGGCAGAAAAAGATTTTTTTGAAAAAATCCCTAAGCCCCGGGGTCACAATTTCATGAAAATTCTGACTTTCGGCAATTCACTCAAAAATGGTGCCAAAGGGTTGCAAATGCGACCCTGAGAGGTTTGGTGGTCGAAAGAGAAGGCTTTTTATCACAGGAAAAGAAATCAGCCCTCGACAACTTAACCGGCAGAAAAAGATTTTTTTGAAAAAATACCTAAGCCCCGGGGTCACAATTTCATGAAAAATCTGACTTTCGGCAATTCACTCAAAAATGTTGCCAAAGGGTTGCAAATGCTCCCCTGAGAGGTTTGGCGGTCGAAACAGAAGGCTTTTTATCACAGGAAAAGAAATCAGGCCTCGACAACTGAACCGGCAGAAAAAGATTTTTTTGAAAAAATCCCTAAGCCCCGGGGTCACAATTTCATCAAAAATCTGACTTTCGGCAATTCACTCAAAAAAGGTGCCAAAGGGTTGCAAATGCTCCCCTGAGAGGTTTGGCGGTCGAAACAGAAGGCTTTTTATCACAGGAAAAGAAATCAGCCTTCGACAACTGAACCGGCAGAAAAAGATTTTTTTGAAAAAATCCCTAGCCCCAGGGGTCACAATTTCATCAAAAATCTGACTTTCGGCAATTCACTCAAAAGTGGTGCCAAACGATTGCAAATGCTCCCCTGAGAGGTTTGGCGGTCGAAACAGAAGGCTTTTTATCACAGGAAAAGAAATCAGGCCTCGACAACTTAACCGGCAGAAAAAGATTTTTTTGAAAAAATCCCTAAGCCCCGGGGTCACAATTTCATGAAAAATGTGACTTTTGGCAACTCACTAAAAAATGGTGCCAAAGGGTTGCAAATGCTCCCCTGAGAGGTTTGGCAGTCGAAACAGAGGGCTTTTTATCACAGGAAAAGAAATCAGCCCTCGACAACCGGCAGAAAAAGATTTTTTTGAAAAAATCCCTAAGCCCCGGGGTCACAATTTCATCAAAAATCTGACTTTTGGCAATTCACTCTTTAATGGTGCCAAACGGTTGCAAATGCTCCCCTGAGAGGTTTGGCGGTCGAAACAGAAGCCTTTTTATCACAGGAAAAAAAATCAGCCCTCGACAACTTAAACGGCAGAAAAAGATTTTTTTGAAAAAATCCCTAAGCCCCGGGGTCACAATTTCATGAAAAATCTGACTTTCTCCAATTCACTCAAAAATGATGCCAAAGGGTTGCAAATGCTCGCCTGAGAGGTTTGGCGGTCGAAACAGAGGGCTTTTTATCACAGGAAAAGAAATCAGCCCTCGACAACTGAACCGGCAGAAAAAGATTTTTTTGAAAAAATCCCTAAGCCCCGGGGTCACAATTTCATGAAAATTCTGACTTTCGGCAATTCACTCAAAAATGTTGCCAAAGGGTTGCAAATGCTCCCCTGAGAGGTTTGGCGGTCGAAACAGAAGGCTTTTTATCACAGGTAAAGAAATCAGGCCTCGACAACTGAACCGGCAGAAAAAGATTTTTTTGAAAAAATCCCTAAGCCCCGGGGTCACAATTTCATCAAAAATCTGACTTTCGGCAATTCACTCAAAAAAGGTGCCAAAGGGTTGCAAATGCTCCCCTGAGAGGTTTGGCGGTCGAAACAGAAGGCTTTTTATCACAGGAAAAGAAATCAGCCCTCGACAACTGAACCGGCAAAAAAAGATTTTTTTGAAAAAATCCCTAAGCCCCGGGGTCACAATTTCATGAAAATTCTGACTTTCGGCAATTCACTCAAAAATGGTGCCAAAGGGTTGCAAATGCGACCCTGAGAGGTTTGGTGGTCGAAAGAGAAGGCTTTTTATCACAGGAAAAGAAATCAGCCCTCGACAACTTAACCGGCAGAAAAAGATTTTTTTGAAAAAATACCTAAGCCCCGGGGTCACAATTTCATGAAAAATCTGACTTTCGGCAATTCACTCAAAAAAGGTGCCAAGGGTTGCAAATGTTCCCCTGAGAGGTTTGGCGGTCGAAACAGTAGGCTTTTTATCACAGGAAAAGAAAATAGGCCCTCGACAACTGAACCGGCAGAAAAAGATTTTTTTGAAAAAATCCCTAAGCCCCGGGGTCACAATTTCATGAAAAATCTCACTTTCGGCAATTCACTCAAAAATGTTGCCAAAGGGTTGCAAATGCTCCCCTGAGAGGTTTGGCGGTCGAAACAGAAGGCTTTTTATCACAGGAAAAGAAATCAGCCCTCGACAACTGAACCGGCAGAAAAAGATTTTTTTGAAAAAATCCCTAAGCCCCGGGGTCACAATTTCATCAAAAATCTGACTTTCGGCAATTCACTCAAAAATGTTGCCAAAGGGTTGCAAATGCTCCCCTGAGAGGTTTGGCGGTCGAAACAGAAGGCTTTTTATCACAGGAAAAGAAATCAGGCCTCGACAACCGGCAGAAAAAGATTTTTTTGAAAAAATCCCTAAGCCCCGGGGTCACAATTTCATGAAAATTCTGACTTTCGGCAATTCACTCAAAAATGGTGCCAAAGGGTTGCAAATGCGACCCTGAGAGGTTTGGTGGTCGAAAGAGAAGGCTTTTTATCACAGGAAAAGAAATCAGCCCTCGACAACTTAACCGGCAGAAAAAGATTTTTTTGAAAAAATACCTAAGCCCCGGGGTCACAATTTCATGAAAAATCTCACTTTCGGCAATTCACTCAAAAATGTTGCCAAAGGGTTGCAAATGCTCCCCTGAGAGGTTTGGCGGTCGAAACAGAAGGCTTTTTATCACAGGAAAAGAAATCAGGCCTCGACAACTGAACCGGCAGAAAAAGATTTTTTTGAAAAAATCCCTAAGCCCCGGTGTCACAATTTCATCAAAAATCTGACTTTCGGCAATTCACTCAAAAAAGGTGCCAAAGGGTTGCAAATGCTCCCCTGAGAGGTTTGGCGGTCGAAACAGAAGGCTTTTTATCACAGGAAAAGAAATCAGCCTTCGACAACTGAACCGGCAGAAAAAGATTTTTTTGAAAAAATCCCTAGCCCCAGGGGTCACAATTTCATCAAAAATCTGACTTTCGGCAATTCACTCAAAAGTGGTGCCAAACGATTGCAAATGCTCCCCTGAGAGGTTTGGCGGTCGAAACAGAAGGCTTTTTATCACAGGAAAAGAAATCAGGCCTCGACAACTTAACCGGCAGAAAAAGATTTTTTTGAAAAAATCCCTAAGCCCCGGGGTCACAATTTCATGAAAAATGTGACTTTTGGCAACTCACTAAAAAATGGTGCCAAAGGGTTGCAAATGCTCCCCTGAGAGGTTTGGCAGTCGAAACAGAGGGCTTTTTATCACAGGAAAAGAAATCAGCCCTCGACAACCGGCAGAAAAAGATTTTTTTGAAAAAATCCCTAAGCCCCGGGGTCACAATTTCATCAAAAATCTGACTTTTGGCAATTCACTCTTTAATGGTGCCAAACGGTTGCAAATGCTCCCCTGAGAGGTTTGGCGGTCGAAACAGAAGCCTTTTTATCACAGGAAAAAAAATCAGCCCTCGACAACTTAAACGGCAGAAAAAGATTTTTTTGAAAAAATCCCTAAGCCCCGGGGTCACAGTTTCATGAAAAATCTGACTTTCTCCAATTCACTCAAAAATGATGCCAAAGGGTTGCAAATGCTCGCCTGAGAGGTTTGGCGGTCGAAACAGAGGGCTTTTTATCACAGGAAAAGAAATCAGCCCTCGACAACTGAACCGGCAGAAAAAGATTTTTTTGAAAAAATCCCTAAGCCCCGGGGTCACAATTTCATCAAAAATCTGACTTTTGGCAATTCACTCTTTAATGGTGCCAAACGGTTGCAAATGCTCCCCTGAGAGGTTTGGCGGTCGAAACAGAAGCCTTTTTATCACAGGAAAAAAAATCAGCCCTCGACAACTTAACCGGCAGAAAAAGATTTTTTTGAAAAAATCCCTAAGCCCCGGGGTCACAATTTCATGAAAAATCTGACTTTCTCCAATTCACTCAAAAATGATGCCAAAGGGTTGCAAATGCTCGCCTGAGAGGTTTGGCGGTCGAAACAGAGGGCTTTTTATCACAGGAAAAGAAATCATCCCACGACAACTGAACCGGCAGAAAAAGATTTTTTTGAAAAAATCCCTAAGCCCCGGGGTCACAATTTCATGAAAATTCTGACTTTCGGCAATTCACTCAAAAATGTTGCCAAAGGGTTGCAAATGCTCCCCTGAGAGGTTTGGCTGTCGAAACAGAAGGCTTTTTATCACAGGAAAAGAAATCAGGCCTCGACAACTGAACCGGCAGAAAAAGATTTTTTTGAAAAAATCCCTAAGCCCCGGGGTCACAATTTCATGAAAAATCTCACTTTCGGCAATTCACTCAAAAATGTTGCCAAAGGGTTGCAAATGCTCCCCTGAGAGGTTTGGCGGTCGAAACAGAAGGCTTTTTATCACAGGAAAAGAAATCAGCCCTCGACAACTGAACCGGCAGAAAAAGATTTTTTTGAAAAAATCCCTAAGCCCCGGGGTCACAATTTCATGAAAATTCTGACTTTCGGCAATTCACTCAAAAATGTTGCCAAAGGGTTGCAAATGCTCCCCTGAGAGGGTTGGCGGTCGAAACAGTAGGCTTTTTATCACAGGAAAAGAAATCAGCCCTCGACAACTGAACCGGCAGAAAAAGATTTTTTTGAAAAAATCCCTAAGCCCCGGGGTCACAATTTCATCAAAAATCTGACTTTCGGCAATTCACTCAAAAATGGTGCCAAACAGTTGCAAATGCTCCCCTGAGAGGTTTGGCGGTCGAAACAGAAGGCTTTATATCACTGGAAAAAACATCAGCCCTCGACAACTTAACCGGCAGAAAAAGATTTTTTTGAAAAAATACCTAAGCCCCGGGGTCACAATTTCATGAAAAATCTGACTTTCGGCAATTCACTCAAAAAAGGTGCCAAGGGTTGCAAATGTTCCCCTGAGAGGTTTGGCGCTCGAAACAGTAGGCTTTTTATCACAGGAAAAGAAAATAGGCCCTCGACAACTGAACCGGCAGAAAAAGATTTTTTTGAAAAAATCCCTAAGCCCCGGGGTCACAATTTCATGAAAAATCTCACTTTCGGCAATTCACTCAAAAATGTTGCCAAAGGGTTGCAAATGCTCCCCTGAGAGGTTTGGCGGTCGAAACAGAAGGCTTTTTATCACAGGAAAAGAAATCAGCCCTCGACAACTGAACCGGCAGAAAAAGATTTTTTTGAAAAAATCCCTAAGCCCCGGGGTCACAATTTCATGAAAAATCTGACTTTCGGCAATTCACTCAAAAAAGGTGCCAAACGATTGCAAATGCTCCCCTGAGAGGTTTGGCGGTCGAAACAGAAGGCTTTTTATCACAGGAAAAGAAATCAGGCCTCGACAACTTAACCGGCAGAAAAAGATTTTTTTGAAAAAATCCCTAAGCCCCGGGGTCACAATTTCATGAAAAATGTGACTTTCGGCAATTCACTCAAAAATGTTGCCAAAGGGTTGCAAATGCTCCCCTGAGAGGTTTGGCGGTCGAAACAGAAGGCTTTATATCACTGGAAAAAACATCAGCCCTCGACAACTTAACCGGCAGAAAAAGATTTTTTTGAAAAACTACCTAAGCCCCGGGGTCACAATTTCATGAAAAATCTGACTTTCGGCAATTCATTCAAAAAAGGTGCCAAGGGTTGCAAATGTTCCCCTGAGAGGTTTGGCGGTCGAAACAGTAGGCTTTTTATCACAGGAAAAGAAAATAGGCCCTCGACAACTGAACCGGCAGAAAAAGATTTTTTTGAAAAAATCCCTAAGCCCCGGGGTCACAATTTCATGAAAAATCTGACTTTCGGCAATTCACTCAAAAAAGGTGCCAAGGGTTGCAAATGTTCCCCTGAGAGGTTTGGCGGTCGAAACAGTAGGCTTTTTATCACAGGAAAAGAAAATAGGCCCTCGACAACTGAACCGGCAGAAAAAGATTTTTTTGAAAAAATCCCTAAGCCCCGGGGTCACAATTTCATGAAAAATCTCACTTTTGGCAATTCACTCAAAAATGTTGCCAAAGGGTTGCAAATGCTCCCCTGAGAGGTTTGGCGGTCGAAACAGAAGGCTTTTTATCACAGGAAAAGAAATCAGCCCTCGACAACTGAACCGGCAGAAAAAGATTTTTTTGAAAAAATCCCTAAGCCCCGGGGTCACAATTTCATGAAAATTCTGACTTTCGGCAATTCACTCAAAAATGGTGCCAAAGGGTTGCAAATGCGACCCTGAGAGGTTTGGTGGTCGAAAGAGAAGGCTTTTTATCACAGGAAAAGAAATCAGCCCTCGACAACTTAACCGGCAAAAAAAGATTTTTTTGAAAAAATCCCTAAGCCCCGGGGTCACAATTTCATGAAAATTCTGACTTTCGGCAATTCACTCAAAAATGGTGCCAAAGGGTTGCAAATGCGACCCTGAGAGGTTTGGTGGTCGAAAGAGAAGGCTTTTTATCACAGGAAAAGAAATCAGCCCTCGACAACTTAACCGGCAGAAAAAGATTTTTTTGAAAAAATCCCTAAGCCCCGGGGTCACAATTTCATCAAAAATCTGACCTTCGGCAATTCACTCAAAAAAGGTGCCAAAGGGTTGCAAATGCTCCCCTGAGAGGTTTGGCGGTCGAAACAGTAGGCTTTTTATCACAGGAAAAGAAATCAGCCCTCGACAACTGAACCGGCAGAAAAAGATTTTTTTGAAAAAATCCCTAAGCCCCGGGGTCACAATTTCATGAAAATTCTGACTTTCGGCAATTCACTCAAAAATGGTGCCAAAGGGTTGCAAATGCGACCCTGAGAGGTTTGGCGGTCGAAACAGAAGGCTTTTTATCACAGGAAAAGAAATCAGCCCTCGACAACTTAACCGGCAGAAAAAGATTTTTTTGAAAAAATACCTAAGCCCCGGGGTCACAATTTCATGAAAACTCTGACTTTCGGCAATTCACTCAAAAAAGGTGCCAAGGGTTGCAAATGTTCCCCTGAGAGGTTTGGCGGTCGAAACAGTAGGCTTTTTATCACAGGAAAAGAAAATAGGCCCTCGACAACTGAACCGGCAGAACAAGATTTTTTTGAAAAAATCCCTAAGCCCCGGGGTCACAATTTCATGAAAAATCTCACTTTCGGCAATTCACTCAAAAATGTTGCCAAAGGGTTGCAAATGCTCCCCTGAGAGGTTTGGCGGTCGAAACAGAAGGCTTTTTATCACAGGAAAAGAAATCAGCCCTCGACAACTGAACCGGCAGAAAAAGATTTTTTTGAAAAAATCCCTAAGCCCCGGGGTCACAATTTCATCAAAAATCTGACTTTCGGCAATTCACTCAAAAAAGGTGCCAAAGGGTTGCAAATGCTCCCCTGAGAGGTTTGGCGGTCGAAACAGAAGGCTTTTTATCACATTAAAAGAAAATAGGCCCTCGACAACTGAACCGGCAGAAAAAGATTTTTTTGAAAAAATCCCTAAGCCCCGGGGTCACAATTTCAGCAAAAATCTTACTTTTGGCAATTCACTCAAAAATGGTGCCAAAGGGTTGCAAATGCTCCCCTGAGAGGTTTGGCGGTCGAAACAGAAGGCTTTTTATCACAGGAAAAGAAATCGGGCCTTGACAACTGAACCCGCAGAAAAAGATTTTTTTGAAAAAATCCCTAAGCCCCGGGGTCACAATTTCATCAAAAATCTGACCTTCGGCAATTCACTCAAAAAAGGTGCCAAAGGGTTGCAAATGCTCCCCTGAGATGTTTGGCGGTCGAAACAGTAGGCTTTTTATCACAGGAAAAGAAATCAGCCCTCGACAACTGAACCGGCAGAAAAAGATTTTTTTGAAAAAATCCCTAAGCCCCGGGGTCACAATTTCATGAAAATTCTGACTTTCGGCAATTCACTCAAAAATGGTGCCAAAGGGTTGCAAATGCGACCCTGAGAGTTTTGGCGGTCGAAACAGAAGGCTTTTTATCACAGGAAAAGAAATCAGCCCTCGACAACTTAACCGGCAGAAAAAGATTTTTTTGAAAAAATACCTAAGCCCCGGGGTCACAATTTCATGAAAAATCTGACTTTCGGCAATTCACTCAAAAAAGGTGCCAAGGGTTGCAAATGTTCCCCTGAGAGGTTTGGCGGTCGAAACAGTAGGCTTTTTATCACAGGAAAAGAAAATAGGCCCTCGACAACTGAACCGGCAGAAAAAGATTTTTTTGAAAAAATCCCTAAGCCCCGGGGTCACAATTTCATGAAAAATCTCACTTTCGGCAATTCACTCAAAAATGTTGCCAAAGGGTTGCAAATGCTCCCCTGAGAGGTTTGGCGGTCGAAACAGAAGGCTTTTTATCACAGGAAAAGAAATCAGCCCTCGACAACTGAACCGGCAGAAAAAGATTTTTTTGAAAAAATCCCTAAGCCCCGGGGTCACAATTTCATGAAAATTCTGACTTTCGGCAATTCACTCAAAAATGGTGCCAAAGGGTTGCAAATGCGACCCTGAGAGGTTTGGTGGTCGAAAGAGAAGGCTTTTTATCACAGGAAAAGAAATCAGCCCTCGACAACTTAACCGGCAGAAAAAGATTTTTTTGAAAAAATCCCTAAGCCCCGGGGTCACAATTTCATCAAAAATCTGACCTTCGGCAATTCACTCAAAAAAGGTGCCAAAGGGTTGCAAATGCTCCCCTGAGAGGTTTGGCGGTCGAAACAGTAGGCTTTTTATCACAGGAAAAGAAATCAGCCCTCGACAACTGAACCGGCAGAAAAAGATTTTTTTGAAAAAATCCCTAAGCCCCGGGGTCACAATTTCATGAAAAATATGACTTTCGGCAATTCACTCAAAAAAGGTGCCAAGGGTTGCAAATGTTCCCCTGAGAGGTTTGGCGGTCGAAACAGTAGGCTTTTTATCACAGGAAAAGAAAATAGGCCCTCGACAACTGAACCGGCAGAAAAAGATTTTTTTGAAAAAATCCCTAAGCCCCGGGGTCACAATTTCATGAAAATTCTCACTTTCGGCAATTCACTCAAAAATGTTGCCGAAGGGTTGCAAATGCTCCCCTGAGAGGTTTGGCGGTCGAAACAGAAGGCTTTTTATCACAGGAAAAGAAATCAGCCCTCGACAACTGAACCGGCAGAAAAAGATTTTTTTGAAAAAATCCCTAAGCCCCGGGGTCACAATTTCATCAAAAATCTGACTTTCGGCAATTCACTCAAAAATGTTGCCAAAGGGTTGCAAATGCTCCCCTGAGAGGTTTGGCGGTCGAAACAGAAGGCTTTTTATCACAGGAAAAGAAATCAGGCCTCGACAACTGAACCGGCAGAAAAAGATTTTTTTGAAAAAATCCCTAAGCCCCGGGGTCACAATTTCATCAAAAATCTGACTTTCGGCAATTCACTCAAAAAAGGTGCCAAAGGGTTGCAAATGCTCCCCTGAGAGGTTTGGCGGTCGAAACAGAAGGCTTTTTATCACAGGAAAAGAAATCAGCCTTCGACAACTGAACCGGCAGAAAAAGATTTTTTTGAAAAAATCCCTAGCCCCAGGGGTCACAATTTCATCAAAAATCTGACTTTCGGCAATTCACTCAAAAGTGGTGCCAAACGATTGCAAATGCTCCCCTGAGAGGTTTGGCGGTCGAAACAGAAGGCTTTTTATCACAGGAAAAGAAATCAGGCCTCGACAACCGGCAGAAAAAGATTTTTTTGAAAAAATCCCTAAGCCCCGGGGTCACAATTTCATCAAAAATCTGACTTTTGGCAATTCACTCTTTAATGGTGCCAAACGGTTGCAAATGCTCCCCTGAGAGGTTTGGCGGTCGAAACAGAAGCCTTTTTATCACAGGAAAAAAAATCAGCCCTCGACAACTTAACCGGCAGAAAAAGATTTTTTTGAAAAAATCCCTAAGCCCCGGGGTCACAATTTCATGAAAAATCTGACTTTCTCCAATTCACTCAAAAATGATGCCAAAGGGTTGCAAATGCTCGCCTGAGAGGTTTGGCGGTCGAAACAGAGGGCTTTTTATCACAGGAAAAGAAATCAGCCCTCGACAACTGAACCGGCAGAAAAAGATTTTTTTGAAAAAATGCCTAAGCCCCGGGGTCACAATTTCATCAAAAATCTGACTTTCGGCAATTCACTCAAAAATGGTGCCCAAGGCTTGCAAATGTGACCCTGAGATGTTTGGCGGTCGAAACAGAAGGCTTTATATCACAGAAAAAAGCATCAGCCCTCGACAACTGAACCGGCAGAACAAGATTTTTTTGAAAAAATCCCTAAGCCCCGGGGTCACAATTTCATCAAAAATCTGACTTTCGGCAATTCACTCAAAAATGGTGCCAAAGGGTTGCAAATGCTCCCCTGAGAGGTTTGGCGGTCGAAACAGACGGCTTTTTATCACAGGAAAAGAAATCAGCCCTCGACAACTGAACCGGCAGAAAAAGATTTTTTTGAAAAAATCCCTAAGCACCGGGGTCACAATTTCAGCAAAAATCTTACTTTTGGCAATTCACTCAAAAATGGTGCCAAAGGGTTGCAAATGCTCCCCTGAGAGGTTTGGCAGTCGAAACAGAGGGCTTTTTATCACAGGAAAAGAAATCAGCCCTCGACAACCGGCAGAAAAAGATTTTTTTGAAAAAATCCCTAAGCCCCGGGGTCACAATTTCATCAAAAATCTGACTTTTGGCAATTCACTCTTTAATGGTGCCAAACGGTTGCAAATGCTCCCCTGAGAGGTTTGGCGGTCGAAACAGAAGGCTTTTTATCACAGGAAAAAAAATCAGCCCTCGACAACTGAACCGGCAGAAAAAGATTTTTTTGAAAAAATCCCTAAGCCCCGGGGTCACAATTTCATGAAAAATCTGACGTTCTCCAATTCACTCAAAAATGATGCCAAAGGGTTGCAAATGCTCGCCTGAGAGGTTTGGCGGTCGAAACAGAGGGCTGTTTATCACAGGAAAAGAAATCAGTCCTCGACAACTGAACCGGCAGAAAAAGATTTTTTTGAAAAAATCCCTAAGCCCCGGGGTCACAATTTCATCAAAAATCTGACTTTCGGCAATTCACTCAAAAATGGTGCCAAACGCTTGCAAATGCTCCCCTGAGAGGTTTGGCGGTCGAAACAGAAGGCTTTTTATCACAGGAAAATAAATCAGCCCACGACAACTTAACCGGCAGAAAAAGCTTTTTTTGAAAAAATCCCTAAACCCCGGGGTCACAATTTCATCAAAAATCTGACTTTCGTCAATTCACTCAAAAATGGTGCCAAAGGGTTGCAAATGCTCCCCTGAGAAGTTTGGCGGTCGAAAGAGAAGGCTTTTTATCACCCAAAAAGAAATCAGCCCTCGAAAACTGAACCGGTAGAAAAAGATTTTTTTGAAAAAATCCCTAAGCCCCGGGGTCACAATTTCATCAAAAATCTGACTTTCGGCAACTCACTCAAAAATGGTGCCAAAGGGTTGCAAATGCTCCCCTGAGAGGTTTGGCGGTCGAAACAGAAGGCTTTTTATCACAGGAAAAGAAATCAGCCCTCGACAACTGAACCGGAAGAAAAAGATTTTTTTGAAAAAATCCCTAAGCCCCGGGGTCACAATTTCATAAAAAATCTGACTTTTGGCAATTCACTCAAAAATGGTGCCAAACGGTTGCAAATGCTCCCCTGAGAGGTTGGCGGTCGAAACAGAAGGCTTTTTATCACAGGAAAAGAAATCAGGCCTCGACAACTGAACCAGCAGAAAAAGATTTTTTTGAAAAAATCCCTAAGCCGTGGGGTCACAATTTTAGCAAAAATCTGACTTTCGGCAATTCACTCAAAAATGGTGCCAAAGGGTTGCAAATGCTTCCCTGAGAGGTTTGGTGGTCGAAACAGAAGGCTTTTTATCACAGGAAAAGAAATCAGCCCTCGACAACTTAACCGGCAGGAAAAGATTTTTTTGAAAAAATCCCTAATCCACGGGGTCACAATTTCATGAAAAATCTGACTTCTGGCAATTCACTCAAAAATGGTGCCAAAGGGTTGCAAATGCGACCCTGAGATGTTTGGCGGTCGAAACAGAAGGCTTTTTGTCACAGGAAAAGAAATCAGGCCTCGACAACTGAACCGGCAGAAAAAGATTTTTTTGAAAAAATCCCTAAACCCCGGGGTCACAATTTCATCAAAAATCTGACTTTCGGCAATTCACTCTTTAATGCTGCCAAAGGGTTGCAAATGCTCCCCTGAGAGGTTTGGCGGTCGAAACAGTAGGCTTTTTATCACAGGAAAAGAAATCAGCCCTCGACAACTGAACCGGCAGAAAAAGATTTTTTTGAAAAAATCCCTAAGCCCCGGGGTCACAATTTCATCAAAAATCTGACTTTTGGCAATTCACTCTTTAATGCTGCCAAAGGGTTGCAAATGCTCCCCTGAGAGGTTTGGCGGTCGAAACAGAAGGCTTTTTATCACAGGAAAAAAATCAGCCCTCGACAACTTAACCGGCAGAAAAAGATTTTTTTGAAAAAATCCCTAAGCCCCGGGGTCACAATTTCAGCAGAAATCTGACGTTCTCCAATTCACTCAAAAATGATGCCAAAGGGTTTCAAATGCTCCCCTGAGAGGTTTGGCGGTCGAAACAGAGGGCTTTTTATCACAGGAAAAGAAATCAGCCCTCGACAACTGAACCGGCAGAAAAAGATTTTTTTGAAAAAATCCCTAAGCCCCGGGGTCACAATTTCATCAAAAATCTGACTTTCGGCAACTCACTCAAAAATGGTGCCAAAGGGTTGCAAATGCTCCCCTGAGAGGTTTGGCGGTCGAAACAGAAGGCTTTTTATCACAGGAAAAGAAATCAGCCCTCGAAAACTGAAGCGGAAGAAAAAGCTTTTTTTGAAAAAATCCCTAAGCCCCGGGGTCACAATTTCATCAAAAATCTGACTTTTGGCAATTCACTCAAAAATGGTGCCAAACGGTTGCAAATGCTCCCCTGAGAGGTTTGGCGGTCGAAACAGAAGGCTTTTTATCACAGGAAAAGAAATCAGCCCTCGACAACTTAACCGGCAGAAAAAGATTTTAGTGAAAAAATCCCTAAGCCCCGGGGTCAAAATTTTAGCAAAAATCTGACGTTCTCCAATTCACTCAAAAATGTTGCCAAAGGGTTGCAAATGTTCCCCTGAGAGGTTTGGCGGTCGAAACAGAAGGCTTTATATCACAGAAAAAAACATCAGCCCTCGACAACTGAACCGGCAGAACAAGATTTTTTTGAAAAAATCCCTAAGCCCCGGGGTCACAATTTCATCAAAAATCTGACTTTCGGCAATTCACTCAAAAATGGTGCCAAACGCTTGCAAATGCTCCCCTGAGAGGTTTGGCGGTCGAAACAGAAGGCTTTTTATCACAGAAAAATAAATCAGCCCACGACAACTTAACCGGCAGAAAAAGCTTTTTTTGAAAAAATCCCTAAACCCCGGGGTCACAATTTCATTAAAAATCTGACTTTCGTCAATTCACTCAAAAATGGTGCCAAAGGGTTGCAAATGCTCCCCTGAGAAGTTTGGCGGTCGAAAGAGAAGGCTTTTTATCACCCAAAAAGAAATCAGCCCTCGAAAACTGAACCGGCAGAAAAAGATTTTTTTGAAAAAATCCCTAAGCCCCGGGGTCACAATTTCAGCAAAAATCTGACTTTCGGCAACTCACTCAAAAATGGTGCCAAAGGGTTGCAAATGCTCCCCTGAGAGGTTTGGCGGTCGAAACAGAAGGCTTTTTATCACAGGAAAAGAAATCAGCCCTCGACAACTGAACCGGCAGAAAAAGATTATTTTGAAAAAATCCCTAAGCCCCGGGGTCACAATTTTAGCAAAAATCTGACGTTCTCCAATTCACTCAAAAATGATGCCAAAGGGTTGCAAATGCTCCCCTGAGAGGTTTGGCGGTCGAAACAGAAGGCTTTTTATCACAGGAAAAGAAATCAGCCCTCGACAACTGAACCGGAAGAAAAAGATTTTTTTGAAAAAATCCCTAAGCCCCGGGGTCACAATTTCATGAAAAATCTGACTTTCGGCAATTCACTCAAAAATGGTGCCAAAGGGTTGCAAATGCTTCCCTGAGAGGTTTGGTGGTCGAAACAGAAGGCTTTTCATCACCGGAAAAGAAATCAGCCCTCGACAACTTAACCGGCAGAAAAAGCTTTTTTTGAAAAAATCCCTAAACCCCGGGGTCACAATTTCATTAAAAATCTGACTTTCGTCAATTCACTCAAAAATGGTGCCAAAGGGTTGCAAATGCTCCCCTGAGAAGTTTGGCGGTCGAAAGAGAAGGCTTTTTATCACCCAAAAAGAAATCAGCCCTCGAAAACTGAACCGGCAGAAAAAGATTTTTTTGAAAAAATCCCTAAGCCCCGGGGTCACAATTTCAGCAAAAATCTGACTTTCGGCAACTCACTCAAAAATGGTGCCAAAGGGTTGCAAATGCTCCCCTGAGAGGTTTGGCGGTCGAAACAGAAGGCTTTTTATCACAGGAAAAGAAATCAGCCCTCGACAACTGAACCGGCAGAAAAAGATTATTTTGAAAAAATCCCTAAGCCCCGGGGTCACAATTTTAGCAAAAATCTGACGTTCTCCAATTCACTCAAAAATGATGCCAAAGGGTTGCAAATGCTCCCCTGAGAGGTTTGGCGGTCGAAACAGAAGGCTTTTTATCACAGGAAAAGAAATCAGCCCTCGACAACTGAACCGGAAGAAAAAGATTTTTTTGAAAAAATCCCTAAGCCCCGGGGTCACAATTTCATGAAAAATCTGACTTTCGGCAATTCACTCAAAAATGGTGCCAAAGGGTTGCAAATGCTTCCCTGAGAGGTTTGGTGGTCGAAACAGAAGGCTTTTCATCACCGGAAAAGAAATCAGCCCTCGACAACTTAACCGGCAGGAAAAGATTTTTTTGAAAAAATCCCTAATCCACGGGGTCACAATTTCATGAAAAATCTGACTTCTGGCAATTCACTCAAAAATGGTGCCAAAGGGTTGCAAATGCGACCCTGAGATGTTTGGCGGTCGAAACAGAAGGCTTTTTGTCACAGGAAAAGAAATCAGGCCTCGACAACTGAACCGGCAGAAAAAGATTTTTTTGAAAAAATCCCTAAACCCCGGGGTCACAATTTCATCAAAAATCTGACTTTCGGCAATTCACTCTTTAATGCTGCCAAAGGGTTGCAAATGCTCCCCTGAGAGGTTTGGCGGTCGAAACAGTAGGCTTTTTATCACAGGAAAAGAAATCAGCCCTCGACAACTGAACCGGCAGAAAAAGATTTTTTTGAAAAAATCCCTAAGCCCCGGGGTCACAATTTCATCAAAAATCTGACTTTTGGCAATTCACTCTTTAATGCTGCCAAAGGGTTGCAAATGTTCCCCTGAGAGGTTTGGCGGTCGAAACAGAAGGCTTTTTATCACAGGAAAAAAATCAGCCCTCGACAACTTAACCGGCAGAAAAAGATTTTTTTGAAAAAATCCCTAAGCCCCGGGGTCACAATTTCATCAAAAATCTGACTTTCGGCAACTCACTCAAAAATGGTGCCAAAGGGTTGCAAATGCTCCCCTGAGAGGTTTGGCGGTCGAAACAGAAGGCTTTTTATCACAGGAAAAGAAATCAGCCCTCGACAACTGAAGCGGAAGAAAAAGCTTTTTTTGAAAAAATCCCTAAGCCCCGGGGTCACAATTTCATCAAAAATCTGACTTTTGGCAATTCACTCAAAAATGGTGCCAAAGGGTTGCAAATGCTCCCCTGAGAGGTTTGGCGGTCGAAACAGAAGGCTTTTTATCACAGGAAAAGAAATCAGCCCTCGACAACTTAACCGGCAGAAAAAGATTATTTTGAAAAAATCCCTAAGCCCCGGGGCCACAATTTTAGCAAAAATCTGACGTTCTCCAATTCACTCAAAAATGATGCCAAAGGGTTGCAAATGCTCCCCTGAGAGGTTTGGCGGTCGAAACAGAGGGCTTTTTATCACAGGACAAGAAATCAGCCCTCGACAACTGAAAAGGCAGAACAAGATTTTTTTGAAAAAATCCCTAAGCCCCGGGGTCACAATTTCATGAAAAATCTGACTTTTGGCAATTCACTCAAAACTGGCGCCAAAGGTTCGAAATGCTCCCCTGAGAGGTTTGACGGTCGAAACAGAAGGCTTTTTATCACAGGAAAAGAAATCAGCCCTCGACAACTGAACCGGCAGAAAAAGATTTTTTTGAAAAAATCCCTAAGCCCTGGGGTCACAATTTCAGCAAAAATCTTACTTTCGGCAATTCACTCAAAAAAGGTGCCAAAGGGTTGCAAATGCTCCCCTGAGAGGTTTGGCGGTCGAAACAGTAGGCTTTTTATCACAGGAAAAGAAATCAGCCCTCGAAAACTGAACCGGCAGAAAAAAGATTTTTTTGAAAAAATCCCTAAGCCCCGGGGTCACAATTTCATCAAAAATCTGACGTTCTCCAATTCACTCAAAAATGGTGCCAAAGCGTTGCAAATGTTCCCCTGAGAGGTTTGGTGGTCGAAACAGAGGGCTTTTTATCACAGGAAAAGAAATCAGCCCTCGACAACATAACCGGCATAAAAAGGTTTTTTTGAAAAAATCCCTAAGCCCCAGGGTCACAATTTCATCAAAAATCTGACTTTCGGCAATTCACTCAAAAAAGGTGCCAAAGGGTTGCAAATGCTCCCCTGAGAGGTTTGGCGATCGAAACAGTAGGCTTTTTATCACAGGAAAAGAAATCAGCCCTCGACAACTGAACCGGCAGAAAAAGATTTTTTTGAAAAAATCCCTAAGCCCCGGGGTCACAATTTCATGAAAAATCTGACTTTTGGCAATTCACTTAAAAATGGTGCCAAAGGGTTGCAAATGCTCCCCTGAGAGGTTTGGCGGTCGAAACAGAAGGCTTTTTATCACAGGAAAAGAAATCAGGCCTTGACAACTGAACCCGCAGAAAAAGATTTTTTTGAAAAAATCCCTAAGCCCCGGGGTCACAATTTCATCAAAAATCTGACCTTCGGCAATTCACTCAAAAAAGGTGCCAAAGGGTTGCAAATGCTCCCCTGAGAGGTTTGGCTGTCGAAACAGTAGGCTTTTCATCACCGGAAAAGAAATCAGCCCTCGACAACTTAACCGGCAGAAAAAGATTTTTTTGAAAAAATCCCTAAGCCCCGGGGTCACAATTTCATCAAAAATCTGACTTTTGGCAATTCACTCTTTAATGCTGCCAAAGGGTTGCAAATGCTCCCCTGAGAGGTTTGGCGGTCGAAACAGAAGGCTTTTTATCACAGGAAAAAAATCAGCCCTCGACAACTTAACCGGCAGAAAAAGATTTTTTTGAAAAAATCCCTAAGCCCCGGGGTCACAATTTCAGCAGAAATCTGACTTTTGGCAATTCACTCTTTAATGCTGCCAAAGGGTTTCAAATGCTCCCCTGAGAGGTTTGGCGGTCGAAACAGAAGGCTTTTTATCACAGGAAAAGAAATCAGCCCTCGACAACTGAAGCGGAAGAAAAAGCTTTTTTTGAAAAAATCCCTAAGCCCCGGGGTCACAATTTCATGAAAAATCTGACTTTCGGCAATTCACTCAAAAATGGTGCCAAAGGGTTGCAAATGCTTCCCTGAGAGGTTTGGTGGTCGAAACAGAAGGCTTTTCATCACCGGAAAAGAAATCAGCCCTCGACAACTTAACCGGCAGAAAAAGCTTTTTTTGAAAAAATCCCTAAACCCCGGGGTCACAATTTCATTAAAAATCTGACTTTCGTCAATTCACTCAAAAATGGTGCCAAAGGGTTGCAAATGCTCCCCTGAGAAGTTTGGCGGTCGAAAGAGAAGGCTTTTTATCACCCAAAAAGAAATCAGCCCTCGAAAACTGAACCGGCAGAAAAAGATTTTTTTGAAAAAATCCCTAAGCCCCGGGGTCACAATTTCAGCAAAAATCTGACTTTCGGCAACTCACTCAAAAATGGTGCCAAAGGGTTGCAAATGCTCCCCTGAGAGGTTTGGCGGTCGAAACAGAAGGCTTTTTATCACAGGAAAAGAAATCAGCCCTCGACAACTGAACCGGCAGAAAAAGATTATTTTGAAAAAATCCCTAAGCCCCGGGGTCACAATTTTAGCAAAAATCTGACGTTCTCCAATTCACTCAAAAATGATGCCAAAGGGTTGCAAATGCTCCCCTGAGAGGTTTGGCGGTCGAAACAGAAGGCTTTTTATCACAGGAAAAGAAATCAGCCCTCGACAACTGAACCGGAAGAAAAAGATTTTTTTGAAAAAATCCCTAAGCCCCGGGGTCACAATTTCATGAAAAATCTGACTTTCGGCAATTCACTCAAAAATGGTGCCAAAGGGTTGCAAATGCTTCCCTGAGAGGTTTGGTGGTCGAAACAGAAGGCTTTTCATCACCGGAAAAGAAATCAGCCCTCGACAACTTAACCGGCAGGAAAAGATTTTTTTGAAAAAATCCCTAATCCACGGGGTCACAATTTCATGAAAAATCTGACTTCTGGCAATTCACTCAAAAATGGTGCCAAAGGGTTGCAAATGCGACCCTGAGATGTTTGGCGGTCGAAACAGAAGGCTTTTTGTCACAGGAAAAGAAATCAGGCCTCGACAACTGAACCGGCAGAAAAAGATTTTTTTGAAAAAATCCCTAAACCCCGGGGTCACAATTTCATCAAAAATCTGACTTTCGGCAATTCACTCTTTAATGCTGCCAAAGGGTTGCAAATGCTCCCCTGAGAGGTTTGGCGGTCGAAACAGTAGGCTTTTTATCACAGGAAAAGAAATCAGCCCTCGACAACTGAACCGGCAGAAAAAGATTTTTTTGAAAAAATCCCTAAGCCCCGGGGTCACAATTTCATCAAAAATCTGACTTTTGGCAATTCACTCTTTAATGCTGCCAAAGGGTTGCAAATGTTCCCCTGAGAGGTTTGGCGGTCGAAACAGAAGGCTTTTTATCACAGGAAAAAAATCAGCCCTCGACAACTTAACCGGCAGAAAAAGATTTTTTTGAAAAAATCCCTAAGCCCCGGGGTCACAATTTCATCAAAAATCTGACTTTCGGCAACTCACTCAAAAATGGTGCCAAAGGGTTGCAAATGCTCCCCTGAGAGGTTTGGCGGTCGAAACAGAAGGCTTTTTATCACAGGAAAAGAAATCAGCCCTCGACAACTGAAGCGGAAGAAAAAGCTTTTTTTGAAAAAATCCCTAAGCCCCGGGGTCACAATTTCATCAAAAATCTGACTTTTGGCAATTCACTCAAAAATGGTGCCAAAGGGTTGCAAATGCTCCCCTGAGAGGTTTGGCGGTCGAAACAGAAGGCTTTTTATCACAGGAAAAGAAATCAGCCCTCGACAACTTAACCGGCAGAAAAAGATTATTTTGAAAAAATCCCTAAGCCCCGGGGCCACAATTTTAGCAAAAATCTGACGTTCTCCAATTCACTCAAAAATGATGCCAAAGGGTTGCAAATGCTCCCCTGAGAGGTTTGGCGGTCGAAACAGAGGGCTTTTTATCACAGGACAAGAAATCAGCCCTCGACAACTGAAAAGGCAGAACAAGATTTTTTTGAAAAAATCCCTAAGCCCCGGGGTCACAATTTCATGAAAAATCTGACTTTTGGCAATTCACTCAAAACTGGCGCCAAAGGTTCGAAATGCTCCCCTGAGAGGTTTGACGGTCGAAACAGAAGGCTTTTTATCACAGGAAAAGAAATCAGCCCTCGACAACTGAACCGGCAGAAAAAGATTTTTTTGAAAAAATCCCTAAGCCCTGGGGTCACAATTTCAGCAAAAATCTTACTTTCGGCAATTCACTCAAAAAAGGTGCCAAAGGGTTGCAAATGCTCCCCTGAGAGGTTTGGCGGTCGAAACAGTAGGCTTTTTATCACAGGAAAAGAAATCAGCCCTCGAAAACTGAACCGGCAGAAAAAAGATTTTTTTGAAAAAATCCCTAAGCCCCGGGGTCACAATTTCATCAAAAATCTGACGTTCTCCAATTCACTCAAAAATGGTGCCAAAGCGTTGCAAATGTTCCCCTGAGAGGTTTGGTGGTCGAAACAGAGGGCTTTTTATCACAGGAAAAGAAATCAGCCCTCGACAACATAACCGGCATAAAAAGGTTTTTTTGAAAAAATCCCTAAGCCCCAGGGTCACAATTTCATCAAAAATCTGACTTTCGGCAATTCACTCAAAAAAGGTGCCAAAGGGTTGCAAATGCTCCCCTGAGAGGTTTGGCGATCGAAACAGTAGGCTTTTTATCACAGGAAAAGAAATCAGCCCTCGACAACTGAACCGGCAGAAAAAGATTTTTTTGAAAAAATCCCTAAGCCCCGGGGTCACAATTTCATGAAAAATCTGACTTTTGGCAATTCACTTAAAAATGGTGCCAAAGGGTTGCAAATGCTCCCCTGAGAGGTTTGGCGGTCGAAACAGAAGGCTTTTTATCACAGGAAAAGAAATCAGGCCTTGACAACTGAACCCGCAGAAAAAGATTTTTTTGAAAAAATCCCTAAGCCCCGGGGTCACAATTTCATCAAAAATCTGACCTTCGGCAATTCACTCAAAAAAGGTGCCAAAGTGTTGCAAATGCTCCCCTGAGAGGTTTGGCTGTCGAAACAGTAGGCTTTTCATCACCGGAAAAGAAATCAGCCCTCGACAACTTAACCGGCAGAAAAAGATTTTTTTGAAAAAATCCCTAAGCCCCGGGGTCACAATTTCATCAAAAATCTGACTTTTGGCAATTCACTCTTTAATGCTGCCAAAGGGTTGCAAATGCTCCCCTGAGAGGTTTGGCGGTCGAAACAGAAGGCTTTTTATCACAGGAAAAAAATCAGCCCTCGACAACTTAACCGGCAGAAAAAGATTTTTTTGAAAAAATCCCTAAGCCCCGGGGTCACAATTTCAGCAGAAATCTGACTTTTGGCAATTCACTCTTTAATGCTGCCAAAGGGTTTCAAATGCTCCCCTGAGAGGTTTGGCGGTCGAAACAGAAGGCTTTTTATCACAGGAAAAGAAATCAGCCCTCGACAACTGAAGCGGAAGAAAAAGCTTTTTTTGAAAAAATCCCTAAGCCCCGGGGTCACAATTTCATCAAAAATCTGACTTTTGGCAATTCACTCAAAAATGGTGCCAAACGGTTGCAAATGCTCCCCTGAGAGGTTTGGCGGTCGAAACAGAAGGCTTTTTATCACAGGAAAAGAAATCAGCCCTCGACAACTGAACCGGCAGAAAAAGATTTTTTTGAAAAAATCCCTAAGCCCCGGGGTCAAAATTTTAGCAAAAATCTGACGTTCTCCAATTCACTCAAAAATGGTGCCAAAGGGTTGCAAATGTTCCCCTGAGAGGTTTGGCGGTCGAAACAGAAGGCTTTTTATAACAGGAAAGAAATCAGCCCTCGACAACTGAACCGGAAGAAAAAGCTTTTTTTGAAAAAATCCCTAAGCCCAGGGGTCACAATTTCATCAAAAATCTGACTTTTGGCAATTCACTCAAAAATGGTGCCAAACGGTTGCAAATGCTCCCCTGAGAGGTTTGGCGGTCGAAACAGAAGGCTTTTTATCACAGGAAAAGAAATCAGGCCTCGACAACTGAACCGGCAGAAAAAGATTATTTTGAAAAAATCCCTAAGCCCCGGGGTCACAATTTTAGCAAAAATCTGACGTTCTCCAATTCACTCAAAAAAGGTGCCAAAGGGTTGCAAATGCTCCCCTGAGAGGTTTGGCGGTCGAAACAGTAGGCTTTTTATCACAGGAAAAGAAATCAGCCCTCGAAAACTGAACCGGCAGAAAAAAGATTTTTTTGAAAAAATCCCTAAGCCCCGGGGTCACAATTTCATCAAAAATCTGACGTTCTCCAATTCACTCAAAAATGGTGCCAAAGCGTTGCAAATGTTCCCCTGAGAGGTTTGGTGGTCGAAACAGAGGGCTTTTTATCACAGGAAAAGAAATCAGCCCTCGACAACTTAACCGGCATAAAAAGGTTTTTTTGAAAAAATCCCGAAGCCCCAGGGTCACAATTTCATCAAAAATCTGACTTTCGGCAATTCACTCAAAAAAGGTGCCAAAGGGTTGCAAATGCTCCCCTGAGAGGTTTGGCGATCGAAACAGTAGGCTTTTTATCACAGGAAAAGAAATCAGCCCTCGACAACTGAACCGGCAGAAAAAGATTTTTTTGAAAAAATCCCTAAGCCCCGGGGTCACAATTTCATGAAAAATCTGACTTTCGGCAATTCACTCAAAAAAGGTGCCAAGGGTTGCAAATGTTCCCCTGAGAGGTTTGGCGGTCGAAACAGTAGGCTTTTTATCACAGGAAAAAAATCAGCCCTCGACAACTTAACCGGCAGAAAAAGATTTTTTTGAAAAAATCCCTAAGCCCCGGGGTCACAATTTCATGAAAAATCTCACTTTCGGCAATTCACTCAAAAATGTTGCCAAAGGGTTGCAAATGCTCCCCTGAGAGGTTTGGCGGTCGAAACAGAAGGCTTTTTATCACAGGAAAAGAAATCAGCCCTCGACAACTGAACCGGCAGAAAAAGATTTTTTTGAAAAAATCCCTAAGCCCCGGGGTCAAAATTTCAGCAAAAATCTTACTTTTGGCAATTCACTCAAAAATGGTGCCAAAGGGTTGCAAATGTGACCCTTAGATGTTTGGCGGTCGAAACAGAAGGCTTTTTATCACAGGAAAAGAAATTAGCCCTCGACAACTTAACCGGCAGAAAAAGATTTTTTTGAAAAAATCCCTAAGCCCCGGGGTCACAATTTCATGAAAAATCTGACTTTTGGCAATTCACTCAAAAATGGTGCCAAAGGGTTGCAAATGCTCCCCTGAGAGGTTTGGCGGTCGAAACAGAAGGCTTTTTATCAGAGAAAAAGAAATCACCCCTCGACAACTGAACCGGCAGAGCAAGATTTTTTTGAAAAAATCCCTAATCCCCGGGGTCACAATTTCAGCAAAAATCTGACTTTCGGCAATTCACTCAAAAATGGTGCCAAAGGGTTGCAAATGCTCCCCTGAGAGGTTTGGCGGTGGAAACAGAAGGCTTTTTATCACAAGAAAAGAAATCAGCCCTCGACAACTGAACGGGCAGAAAAAGCTTTTTTTGAAAAAATCCCTAAGCCCCGGGGTCACAATTTCAGCAAAAATCTGACTTTCGGCAATTCACTCAAAAAAGGTGCCAAAGGGTTGCAAATGCTCCCCTGAGAGGTTTGGCAGTCGAAACAGAAACCTTTTTATCAGAGGACAAGAAATCAGCCCTCGACAACTTAACCGGCAGAAAAACACTTTTTTGAAAAAATCCCTAAGCCCCGGGTTCACAATTTCATCAAAAATCTGACTTTCGGCAACTCACTCAAAAATGGTGCCAAAGGGTTGCAAATGCTCACCTGAGAGGTTTGGCGGTCGAAACAGAAGGCTTTATATCACAGGAAAAAACATCAGCCCTCGACAACTGAACCGGCAGAAAAAGGTTTTTTTGAAAAAATCCCTAAGCCCCGGGGTCACAATTTCATCAAAAATCTGACTTTTGGCAATTCAATCTAAAATGGTGCCAAACGCTTGCAAATGCTCCCCTGAGAGGTTTGGCGGTCGAAACAGAAGGCTTTTTATCACAGGAAAAGAAATCAGCCCTCGACCACTTAACCGGCAGAAAAAGATTTTTTTGAAAAAATCCCTAAGCCCTGGGGTCACAATTTCATCAAAAATCTGACTTTCGGCAACTCACTCAAAAATGGTGCCAAAGGGTTGCAAATGCTCTCCAGAGAGGTTTGGCGGTCGAAACAGAAGGCCTTCTATCACAGGAAAAGAAGTCAGCCCTTGACAACTTAACCGGCAGAGAAAGATTTTTTTTGAAAAAATCCCTAAGCCCCTGGGTCACAATTTCACCAAAAATCTGACTTTCGGCAATTCACTCAAAAATAGTGTTAAACGGTTGCAAATGCTCCCCTGAGAGGTTTGGCAGTCGAAACAGAAGGCTTTTTTTCACAGGAAAAGAAATCAGGCCTTTACAACTAAACCGGCAGAAAAAGTTTTTTTGAAAAAATCCCTATTCACTCAAAAATAGTGCCAAACAGTTGCAAATGCTCCCCTGAGAGGTTTGTCAGTCGAAACAGACGTCTTTTTATCACAGGAAAAGAAACCAGCCCTCGACAACTTAACTGCAGAAAAAGGTTTTTTTCGAAAAAATCCCAGAAAAAATCCCTATTCACTCAAAAATAGTGCCAAACAGTTGCAAATGCTCCCCTGAGAGATTTGGCATTCGAAACAGAAGGCTTTTTATCACAGGAAAAGAAACCAGCCTTCGACAACTTAACCGGTAGAAAAAGATTTTTTTGAAAAAATCCCTAAGCCCGGGGTCACAATTTCATCAAAAATCTGGCTTTCGGGAATTCACTCAAAAATGGTGTAAAGGGTTGCAAATGCTCCCCTGAGAGGTTTGGCTGTCGAAACATAAGGCTTTTTATCACAGGAAAAGAAATCAGCCCTCGACAACTTAGCCGGCAGAAAAAGATTTTTTTGAAAAAATCCCAATTCACTAAAATATAGTGCCAAACGGTTGCAAATGCTTCCCTCAGAGGTTTGGCGGTCAAAACAGAAGGCCTTCTATCACAGGAAAAGAAGTCAGCCCTTGACAAATTAAACGGCAGAAAAAAATCCCTAAGGAAAAGAAATCAGCCCTCAACAACTTAACCGGCAGAAAAAGATTTTTTTGAAAAAATCCCCAAGGCCCGGGGTCACAATTTCATCAAAAATCTGACTTTCGGCAATTCAATCAAAAATATTGTTAAACGGTTGCAAATGCTCCCCTGAGAGGTTTGGCCGTCGAAACAGAAGGCTTTTTATCACAGGAAAAGATATCAGGCATTGACAACTTAACCGGCAGAATAAGTTTTTTTGAAAAAATCCCTATTCATTCAAAAATAGTGCCAAACGGTTGCAAATGCTCCCCTGAGAGGTTTGGCGGTCGAAACAGAAGGCTTTTTATCACCGGAAAAGAAATCAGCCCTCGACAACTTAACCGGCAGAAAAAGATTTTTTTTAAAAAAATCCCTATTCACCCCAAAATAGTGCCAAACGGTTGCAAATGCTCCCCTCAGAGTTTTGGCGGTCAAAACAGAAGGCCTTTTATCAAAGGAAAAGAAGTCAGCCCTTGACAACTTAACCGGCAGAAAAAGATTTTTTTGAAAAAATCCCTAAGCCCCGGGGTCACAATTTCATCAAAAAGCTGACTTTCGGCAATTCACTCAAAAATAGTGTCAAACGGGTGCAAATGCTCCCCTGAGAGGTTTGGCGGTCGAAACAGAAGGCTATTTCACACAGAAAAAAAAAAATCAGCCCTCGACAACTTTACCGGCAAAAAAAGATTTTTTTTGAAAAAATCCCTAAGCCCCGGGGTCACAATTTCATCAAAAATCTGACTTTTGGCAATTCAATCTAAAATGGTGCCAAACGCTTGCAAATGTGACCCTGAGAGGTTTGGCGGTCGAAACAGAAGGCTTTTTATCACAGGAAAAGAAATCAGCCCTCAACAACTTAACCGGCAGAAAAAGATTTTTTTGAAAAAATCCCTAAGGCCCGGGGTCACAATTTCATGAAAAATCTGACTTTTGGCAATTCACTCAAAAATGGTGCCAAAGGGTTGCAAATGCTCCCCTGAGAGGTTTGGCGGTCGAAACAGAAGGCTTTTTATCACTGGAAAAAACATCAGCCCTCGACAACTGAACCGGCAGAAAAAGATTTTTTTGAAAAAATCCTTAAGCCCCGGGGTCACAATTTCATCAAAAATCTGACTTTCGGCAACTCACTCAAAAATGGTGCCAAAGGGTTGCAAATGCTCCCCTGAGATGTTTGGCGGTCGAAACAGAAGGCTTTATATCACTGGAAAAAACATCAGCCCTCGACAACTGAAAAGGCAGAAAAAGCTTTTTTTGAAAAAATCCCTAAGCCCCGGGGTCACAATTTCATCAAAAATCTGACTTTTGGCAATTCACTCTAAAATGGTGCCAAACAGTTGCAAATGCTCCCCTGAGAGGTTTGGCTTTCGAAACAGAAGGCTTTTTATCACAGGAAAAGAAATCAGCCCTCGACAACTTAACCGGCAGAAAAAGCTTTTTTTGAAAAAATCCCTAAGCCCCGGGGTCACAATTTCATGAAAAATCTGACTTTTGGCAATTCACTCAAAAATGGTGCCAAAGGGTTGCAAATGTGACCCTGAGATGTTTGGCGGTCGAAACAGAAGGCTTTATATCACTGGAAAAAACATCAGCCCTCGACAACTTAACCGGCAGAAAAAGATTTTTTTAAAAAAATCCCTAAGCCCCGGGGTCACAATTTCATCAAAAATCTGACTTTCGGCAACTCACTCAAAAATGGTGCCAAAGGGTTGCAAATGCTCCCCTGAGAGGTTTGGCGGTCGAAACAGAATGCTTTTTATCACAGGAAAAGAAATCAGCCCTCGACAACTGAACCGGCAGAAAAAGATTTTTTTGAAAAAATCCCTAAGCCCCGGGGTCACAATTTCATCAAAAATCTGACTTTCGGCAATTCACTCTAAAATGGTGCCAAACGGTTGCAAATGCTCCCCTGAGAGGTTTGGCGGTCGAAACAGAAGGCTTTTTATCACAGGAAAAGAAATCAGCCCTCAACAACTTTACCGGCAAAAAAAGATTTTTTTTGAAAAAATCCCTAACCCCCGGGGTCACAATTTCATGAAAAATCTGACTTTTGGCAATTCACTCAAAAATGGTGCCAAAGGGTTGCAAATGCTCCCCTGAGAGGTTTGGCTTTCGAAACAGAAGGCTTTTTATCACAGGAAAAGAAATCAGCCCTCGACAACTTAACCGGCAGAAAAAGCTTTTTTTGAAAAAATCCCTAAGCCCCGGGGTCACAATTTCATCAAAAATCTAACTTTCGGCAACTCACTCAAAAATGGTGCCAAAGGGTTGCAAATGCTCCCCTGAGAGGTTTGGCAGTCGAAACAGAAGGCTTTTTATCACAGGAAAAGAAATCAGCCCTCAACAACTTAACCGGCAGAAAAAGATTTTTTTGAAAAAATCTCTAAGGCCCGGGGTCACAATTTCATCAAAAATCTGACTTTCGGCAATTCACTCAAAAATGTTGCCAAAGGGTTGCAAATGCTCCCCTGAGAGGTTTGGCGGTCGAAACAGAAGGCTTTTTATCACAGGAAAAGAAATCAGCCCTCGACAACTGAACCGGCAGAAAAAGATTTTTTTGAAAAAATCCCTAAGCCCCGGGCTCAAAATTTCAGCAAAAATCTTACTTTTGGCAATTCACTCAAAAATGGTGCCAAAGGGTTGCAAATGTGACCCTTAGATGTTTGGCGGTCGAAACAGAAGGCTTTTTATCACAGGAAAAGAAATTAGCCCTCGACAACTTAACCGGCAGAAAAAGATTTTTTTGAAAAAATCCCTAAGCCCCGGGGTCACAATTTCATCAAAAATCTGACTTTTGGCAATTCACTCAAAAATGGTGCCAAAGGGTTGCAAATGCTCCCCTGAGAGGTTTGGCGGTCGAAACAGAAGGCTTTTTATCAGAGGAAAAGAAATCAGCCCTCGACAACTGAACCGGCAGAGCAAGATTTTTTTGAAAAAATCCCTAATCCCCGGGGTCACAATTTCAGCAAAAATCTGACTTTCGGCAATTCACTCAAAAATGGTGCCAAAGGGTTGCAAATGCTCCCCTGAGAGGTTTGGCGGTGGAAACAGAAGGCTTTTTATCACAAGAAAAGAAATCAGCCCTCGACAACTGAACGGGCAGAAAAAGCTTTTTTTGAAAAAATCCCTAAGCCCCGGGGTCACAATTTCAGCAAAAATCTGACTTTCGGCAATTCACTCAAAAAAGGTGCCAAAGGGTTGCAAATGCTCCCCAGAGAGGTTTGGCGGTCGAAACAGAAGGCTTTTTATAACAGGAAAAGAAATCAGCGCTCGGGAACTTAACCGGCAGAAAAACATTTTTTTGAAAAAATCCCTAAGCCCCGGGGGTCACAATTTCATGAAAAATCTGACTTACGGCAACTCACTCAAAAATGGTGCCAAAGGGTTGCAAATGCTCCCCTGAGAGGTTTGGCGGTCGAAACAGAAGGCTTTTTATCACAGGAAAATAAATCAGCCCTCGACAACTGAACGGGCAGAAAAAGCTTTCTTTGAAAAAATCCCTAAGCCCCGGGGTCACAATTTCATCAAAAATCTGACTTTCGGCAATTCACTCAAAAATGGTGCCAAAGGGTTGCAAATGCTCCCCTGAGAGGTTTGGCGGTCGAAACAGAAGGCTTTTTTCACAGGAAAAGAAATCAGCCCTCGACAACTTAACCGGCAGAAAAAGATTTTTTTGAAAAAATCCCTAACCCCCGGGGTCACAATTTCATTAAAAATCTGACTTTCGGCAATTGACTCAAAAAAGGTGCCAAAGGGTTGCAAATGTTCCCCTGAGAGGTTTGGCGGTCGAAAAAGTAGGCTTTTTATCACAGGAAAAGAAATCAGCCCTCGACAACTGAACAGGCAGAAAAAGATTTTTTTGAAAAAATCCCTAAGCCCCGGGGTCACAATTTCATCAAAAATCTGACTTTTGGCAATTCACTCAAAAATGGTGCCAAACGGTTGCAAATACGACCCTGAGAGGTTTGGCGGTCGAAACAGAAGGCTTTTTATCACAGGAAAAGAAATCAGCCCTCGACAACTTAACCAGCAGAACAAGATTTTTTTGAAAAAATCCCTAAGCCCCGGGGTCACAATTTCATCAAAAATCTGACTTTTGGCAATTCACTCAAAAATGGTGCCAAACGGTTGCAAATGCTCCCCTGAGAGGTTTGGCAGTCGAAACAGAAACCTTTTTATCAGAGGACAAGAAATCAGCCCTCGACAACTGAACCGGCAGAAAAAGATTTTTTTGAAAAAATCCCTAAGCCCCGGGGTCACAATTTCATCAAAAATCTGACTTTTGGCAATTCACTCAAAAATCGTGCCAAAGGGTTGCAAATGTGACCCTGAGATGTTTGGCGGTCGAAACAGAAGGCTTTATATCACTGGAAAAAACATCAGCCCTCGACAACTGAACCGGCAGAAAAAGCTTTTTTTGAAAAAATCCTTAAGCCCCGGGGTCACAATTTCATCAAAAATCTGACTTTTGGCAATTCAATCTAAAATGGTGCCAAACGCTTGCAAATGCTCCCCTGAGAGGTTTGGCGGTCGAAACAGAAGGCTTTTTATCACAGGAAAAGAAATCAGCCCTCAACAACTTAACCGGCAGAAAAAGATTTTTTTGAAAAAATCCCTAAGGCCCAGGGTCACAATTTCATGAAAAATCTGACTTTTGGCAATTCACTCAAAAATGGTGCCAAAGGGTTGCAAATGTGACCCTGAGATGTTTGGCAGTCGAAACAGAAGGCTTTATATCACTGGAAAAAACATCAGCCCTCGACAACTGAACAGGCAGAAAAAGCTTTTTTTGAAAAAATCCCTAAGCCCCGGGGTCACAATTTCATCAAAAATCTGACTTTTGGCAATTCACTCTAAAATGGTGCCAAAGGGTTGCAAATGCTCCCCTGAGAGGTTTGGCTTTCGAAACAGAAGGCTTTTTATCAGAGGACAAGAAATCAGCCCTCGACAACTTAACCGGCAGAAAAAGCTTTTTTTGAAAAAATCCCTAAGCCCCGGGGTCACAATTTCATGAAAAATCTGACTTTCGGCAATTCACTCAAAAATGGTGCCAAAGGGTTGCAAATGCTCCCCTGAGATGTTTGGCGTTCGAAAGAGAAGGCTTTTTATCACAGAAAAAGAAATCAGCCCTCGACAACTTAAACGGCTGAAAAAGATTTTTTTGAAAAAATCCCTAAGCCCCGGGGTCACAATTTCATCAAAAATCTGACTTTCGGCAATTCACTCAAAAATGGTGCCAAAGGGTTGCAAATGCTCCCCTGAGAGGTTTGGCGGTCGAAACAGAAGGCTTTTTATCACAAAAAAAAAAAGAAATCAGCCCTCGACAACTTAACCGGCAGAAAAAGATTTTTTTGAAAAAATCCCTAAGCCCTGGGGTCACAATTTCATCAAAAATCTGACTTTCGGCAATTCACTCAAAAATGGTGCCAAAGGGTTGCAAATGCTCCCCTGAGATGTTTGGCAGTCGAAAGAGAAGGCTTTTTATCACAGGAAAAGAAATCAGCCCTCGACAACTTAACCGGCAGAAAAAGATTTTTTTGAAAAAATCCCTAAGCCCCGGGGTCACAATTTCAGCAAAAATCTGACTTTCGGGAATTCACTCAAAAATGCTGCAAAACGGTTGCAAATGCTCCCCTGAGATGTTTGGCGTTCGAAAGAGAAGGCTTTTTATCACAGAAAAAGAAATCAGCCCTCGACAACTTAAACGGCTGAAAAAGATTTTTTTGAAAAAATCCCTAAGCCCCGGGGTCACAATTTCATCAAAAATCTGACTTTCGGCAATTCACTCAAAAATGCTGCCAAACGGTTGCAAATGCTCCCCTGAGAGGTTTGGCGGTCGAAAGAGAAGGCTATCACAGAAAAAGAAATCAGCCCTCGACAACTTAACCGGCAGAACAAGATTTTTTTGAAAAAATCCCTAAGCCCCGGGGTCACAATTTCATCAATAATCTGACTTTCGGCAATGCACTCAAAAATGGTGCCAAAGGGTTGCAAATGCTCCCCTGAGAGGTTTGGCGGTCGAAACAGAAGGCTTTATATCACAGGAAAAAACATCAGCCCTCGACAACTGAACCGGCAGAAAAAGGTTTTTTTGAAAAAATCCCTAAGCCCCGGGGTCACAATTTCATCAAAAATCTGACTTTTGGCAATTCAATCTAAAATGGTGCCAAACGCTTGCAAATGCTCCCCTGAGAGGTTTGGCGGTCGAAACAGAAGGCTTTTTATCACAGGAAAAGAAATCAGCCCTCGACCACTTAACCGGCAGAAAAAGATTTTTTTGAAAAAATCCCTAAGCCCTGGGGTCACAATTTCATCAAAAATCTGACTTTCGGCAACTCACTCAAAAATGTTGCCAAAGGGTTGCAAATGCTCCCCTGAGAGGTTTGGCGGTCGAAACAGAAGGCTTTTTATCACAGGAAAAGAAATCAGCCCTCAACAACTTGACCGGCAGAAAAAGATTTTGTTGAAAAAATCCCTAAGCCCCGGATTCACAATTTCATCAAAAATCTGACTTTCGGCAACTCACTCAAAAATGTTGCCAAAGGGTTGCAAATGCTCCCCTGAGAGGTTTGGTGGTCGAAACAGAATGCTTTTTATCACAGGAAAAGAAATCAGCCCTCGACAACTGAACCGGCAGAAAAAGATTTTTTTAAAAAAATCCCTAAGCCCCGGGGTCACAATTTCATCAAAAATCTGACTTTCGGCAATTCACTCATAAATGGTGCTAAACGGTTGCAAATGCTCTCCAGAGAGGTTTGGCGGTCGAAACAGAAGGCCTTCTATCACAGGAAAAGAAGTCAGCCCTTGACAACTTAACCGGCAGAGAAAGATTTTTTTTGAAAAAATCCCTAAGCCCCTGGGTCACAATTTCACCAAAAATCTGACTTTCGGCAATTCACTCAAAAATAGTGTTAAACGGTTGCAAATGCTCCCCTGAGAGGTTTGGCAGTCGAAACAGAAGGCTTTTTTTCACAGGAAAAGAAATCAGGCCTTTACAACTAAACCGGCAGAAAAAGTTTTTTTGAAAAAATCCCTATTCACTCAAAAATAGTGCCAAACAGTTGCAAATGCTCCCCTGAGAGGTTTGTCAGTCGAAACAGACGTCTTTTTATCACAGGAAAAGAAACCAGCCCTCGACAACTTAACTGCAGAAAAAGGTTTTTTTCGAAAAAATCCCTATTCACTCAAAAATAGTGCCAAACAGTTGCAAATGCTCCCCTGAGAGATTTGGCATTCGAAACAGAAGGCTTTTTATCACAGGAAAAGAAACCAGCCTTCGACAACTTAACCGGTAGAAAAAGATTTTTTTGAAAAAATCCCTAAGCCCGGGGTCACAATTTCATCAAAAATCTGGCTTTCGGGAATTCACTCAAAAATGGTGTAAAGGGTTGCAAATGCTCCCCTGAGAGGTTTGGCTGTCGAAACATAAGGCTTTTTATCACAGGAAAAGAAATCAGCCCTCGACAACTTAGCCGGCAGAAAAAGATTTTTTTGAAAAAATCCCAATTCACTAAAATATAGTGCCAAACGGTTGCAAATGCTTCCCTCAGAGGTTTGGCGGTCAAAACAGAAGGCCTTCTATCACAGGAAAAGAAGTCAGCCCTTGACAAATTAAACGGCAGAAAAAAATCCCTAAGCGCCTGGGTCACAATTTCATCAAAAATCTGACTTTCGGCAATTCAATCAAAAATATTGTTAAACGGTTGCAAATGCTCCCCTGAGAGGTTTGGCCGTCGAAACAGAAGGCTTTTTATCACAGGAAAAGATATCAGGCATTGACAACTTAACCGGCAGAATAAGTTTTTTTGAAAAAATCCCTATTCATTCAAAAATAGTGCCAAACGGTTGCAAATGCTCCCCTGAGAGGTTTGGCGGTCGAAACAGAAGGCTTTTTATCACCGGAAAAGAAATCAGCCCTCGACAACTTAACCGGCAGAAAAAGATTTTTTTTAAAAAAATCCCTATTCACCCAAAAATAGTGCCAAACGGTTGCAAATGCTCCCCTCAGAGTTTTGGCGGTCAAAACAGAAGGCCTTTTATCAAAGGAAAAGAAGTCAGCCCTTGACAACTTAACCGGCAGAAAAAGATTTTTTTGAAAAAATCCCTAAGCCCCGGGGTCACAATTTCATCAAAAAGCTGACTTTCGGCAATTCACTCAAAAATAGTGTCAAACGGGTGCAAATGCTCCCCTGAGAGGTTTGGCGGTCGAAACAGAAGGCTATTTAACACAGAAAAAAAAAATCAGCCCTCGACAACTTTACCGGCAAAAAAAGATTTTTTTTGAAAAAATCCCTAACCCTCGGGGTCACAATTTCATCAAAAATCTGACTTTTGGCAATTCACTCAAAAATCGTGCCAAAGGGTTGCAAATGTGACCCTGAGATGTTTGGCGGTCGAAACAGAAGGCTTTATATCACTGGAAAAAACATCAGCCCTCGACAACTGAACCGGCAGAAAAAGGTTTTTTTGAAAAAATCCTTAAGCCCCGGGGTCACAATTTCATCAAAAATCTGACTTTTGGCAATTCAATCTAAAATGGTGCCAAACGCTTGCAAATGCTCCCCTGAGAGGTTTGGCGGTCGAAACAGAAGGCTTTTTATCACAGGAAAAGAAATCAGCCCTCAACAACTTAACCGGCAGAAAAAGATTTTTTTGAAAAAATCCCTAAGGCCCGGGGTCACAATTTCATGAAAAATCTGACTTTTGGCAATTCACTCAAAAATGGTGCCAAAGGGTTGCAAATGCTCCCCTGAGAGGTTTGGCGGTCGAAACAGAAGGCTTTTTATCACTGGAAAAAACATCAGCCCTCGACAACTGAACCGGCAGAAAAAGATTTTTTTGAAAAAATCCTTAAGCCCCGGGGTCACAATTTCATCAAAAATCTGACTTTCGGCAACTCACTCAAAAATGGTGCCAAAGGGTTGCAAATGCTCCCCTGAGATGTTTGGCGGTCGAAACAGAAGGCTTTATATCACTGGAAAAAACATCAGCCCTCGACAACTGAACAGGCAGAAAAAGCTTTTTTTGAAAAAATCCCTAAGCCCCGGGGTCACAATTTCATCAAAAATCTGACTTTTGGCAATTCACTCTAAAATGGTGCCAAACAGTTGCAAATGCTCCCCTGAGAGGTTTGGCTTTCGAAACAGAAGGCTTTTTATCACAGGAAAAGAAATCAGCCCTCGACAACTTAACCGGCAGAAAAAGCTTTTTTTGAAAAAATCCCTAAGCCCCGGGGTCACAATTTCATGAAAAATCTGACTTTTGGCAATTCACTCAAAAATCGTGCCAAAGGGTTGCAAATGTGACCCTGAGATGTTTGGCGGTCGAAACAGAAGGCTTTATATCACTGGAAAAAACATCAGCCCTCGACAACTTAACCGGCAGAAAAAGATTTTTTTAAAAAAATCCCTAAGCCCCGGGGTCACAATTTCATCAAAAATCTGACTTTCGGCAACTCACTCAAAAATGGTGCCAAAGGGTTGCAAATGCTCCCCTGAGAGGTTTGGCGGTCGAAACAGAAGGCTTTTTATCACAGGAAAAGAAATCAGCCCTCGACAACTGAACCGGCAGAAAAAGATTTTTTTGAAAAAATCCCTAAGCCCCGGGGTCACAATTTCATCAAAAATCTGACTTTCGGCAATTCACTCTAAAATGGTGCCAAACGGTTGCAAATGCTCCCCTGAGAGGTTTGGCGGTCGAAACAGAAGGCTTTTTATCACAGGAAAAGAAATCAGCCCTCAACAACTTTACCGGCAAAAAAAGATTTTTTTTGAAAAAATCCCTAACCCCCGGGGTCACAATTTCATGAAAAATCTGACTTTTGGCAATTCACTCAAAAATGGTGCCAAAGGGTTGCAAATGCTCCCCTGAGAGGTTTGGCTTTCGAAACAGAAGGCTTTTTATCACAGGAAAAGAAATCAGCCCTCGACAACTTAACCGGCAGAAAAAGCTTTTTTTGAAAAAATCCCTAAGCCCCTGGGTCACAATTTCATCAAAAATCTGACATTTGGCAATTCACTCAAAAATGGTGCCAAAGGGTTGCAAATATGACCCTGAGAGGTTTGGCGGTCGAAACAGAAGGCTTTTTATCACAGGAAAAGAAATCAGCCCTCGACAACTTAACTGGCAGAAAAAGATTTTTTTGAAAAAATCCCTAAGCCCCGGGGTCACAATTTCATCAAAAATCTAACTTTCGGCAACTCACTCAAAAATGGTGCCAAAGGGTCGCAAATGCTCCCCTGAGAGGTTTGGCAGTCGAAACAGAAGGCTTTTTATCACAGGAAAAGAAATCAGCCCTCAACAACTTAACCGGCAGAAAAAGATTTTTTTGAAAAAATCTCTAAGGCCCGGGGTCACAATTTCATCAAAAATCTGACTTTCGGCAACTCACTCAAAAATGGTGCCAAAGGGTTGCAAATGCTCCCCTGAGAGGTTTGGCAGTCGAAACAGAAGGCTTTTTATCACAGGAAAAGAAATCAGCCCTCGACAACTGAACCGGCAGAAAAAGATTTTTTTGAAAAAATCCCTAAGCCCCGGGGTCACAATTTCATCAAAAATCTGACTTTCGGCAATTCACTCTAAAATGGTGCCAAACGGTTGCAAATGCTCCCCTGAGAGGTTTGGCGGTCGAAACAGAAGGCTTTTTATCACAGGAAAAGAAATCAGCCCTCGACAACTGAACCGGTAGAAAAAGATTTTTTTGAAAAAATCCCTAAGCCCCGGGGTCACAATTTCATGAAAAATCTGACTTTTGGCAATTCACTCAAAAATGGTGCCAAAGGGTTGCAAATGCTCCCCTGAGAGGTTTGGCTTTCGAAACAGAAGGCTTTTTATCACAGGAAAAGAAGTCAGCCCTCAACAACTTTACCGGCAAAAAAAGATTTTTTTTGAAAAAATCCCTAACCCCTGGGGACACAATTTCATCAAAAATCTGACTTTTGGCAATTCACTCAAAAATGGTGCCAAAGGGTTGCAAATGCTCCCCTGAGAGGTTTGGCGGTTGAAACAGAAGGCTTTTTATCACAGGAAAAGAAATCAGCCCTCGACAACTTAACTGGCAGAAAAAGATTTTTTTGAAAAAATCCCTAAGCCCCGGGGTCACAATTTCATGAAAAATCTGACTTTCGGCAACTCACTCAAAAATGGTGCCAAAGGGTTGCAAATGCTCCCCTGAGAGGTTTGGCAGTCGAAACAGAAGGCTTTTTATCACAGGAAAAGAAATCACCCCTCAACAACTTAACCGGCAGAAAAAGATTTTTTTGAAAAAATCTCTAAGGCCCGGGGTCACAATTTCATCCAAAATCTGACTTTTGGCTATTCACTCTAAAATGGTGCCAAAGGGTTGCAAATGCTCCCCTGAGAGGTTTGGCAGTCGAAACAGAAGGCTTTTTATCACAGGAAAAGAAATCAGCCCTCGACAACTTAACCGGCAGAAAAAGCTTTTTTTGAAAAAATCCCTAAGCCCCGGGGTCACAATTTCATGAAAAATCTTTCTTTTGGCAATTCACTCAAAAATGGTGCCAAAGGGTTGCAAATGTGACCCTGAGATGTTTGGCGGTCGAAACAGAAGGCTTTATGTCACTGGAAAAAACATCAGCCCTCGACAACTGAACCGGCAGAAAAAGCTTTTTTTGAAAAAATCCCTAAGCCCCGGGGTCACAATTTCATCAAAAATCTGACTTCTGGCAATTCAATCTAAAATGGTGCCAAACGCTTGCAAATGCTCCCCTGAAAGGTTTGGCGGTTGAAACAGAAGGCTTTTTATCACAGGAAAAGAAATCAGCCCTCAACAACTTAACCGGCAGAAAAAGATTTTTTTGAAAAAATCCCTAAGCCCCGGGGTCACAATTTCATCAAAAATCTGACTTTCGGCAACTCACTCAAAAATGGTGCCAAAGGGTTGCAAATGCTCCCCTGAGAGGTTTGGCAGTCGAAACAGAAGGCTTTTTATCACAGGAAAAGAAATCAGCCCTCAACAACTTAACCGGCAGAAAAAGATTTTTTTGAAAAAATCTCCAAGGCCCGGGGTCACAATTTCATCCAAAATCTGACTGTTGGCAATTCACTCTAAAATGGTGCCAAACGGTTGCAAATGCTCCCCTGAGAGGTTTGGCGGTCGAAACAGAAGGCTTTTTAACACAGGAAAAGAAATCAGCCCTCGACAACTGAACCGGCAGAAAAAGATTTTTTTGAAAAAATCCCTAAGCCCCGGGGTCACAATTTCATCAAAAATCTGACTTTTGGCAACTCACTCAAAAATGGTGCCAAAGGGTTGCAAATGCTCCCCTGAGAGGTTTGGCGGTCGAAACAGAAGGCTTTTTATCACAGGAAAAGAAACCAGCCCTCAACAACTTTACCGGCAAAAAAAGATTTTTTTGGAAAAAAACCCTAAGCCCCGGGGTCACAATTTCATGAAAAATCTGACTTTTGGCAATTCACTCAAAAATGGTGCCAAAGGGTTGCAAATGTGACCCTGAGAGGTTTGGCTTTCGAAACAGAAGGCTTTTTATCACAGGAAAAGAAGTCAGCCCTCAACAACTTTACCGGCAAAAAAAGATTTTTTTTGAAAAAATCCCTAACCCCCGGGGTCACAATTTCATCAAAAATCTGACTTTTGGCAATTCACTCAAAAATGGTGCCAAAGGGTTTCAAATGTGACCCTGAGAGGTTTGGCGGTCGAAACAGAAGGCTTTTTATCACAGGAAAAGAAATCAGCCCTCGACAACTTAACTGGCAGAAAAAGATTTTTTTGAAAAAATCCCTAAGCCCCGGGGTCACAATTTCATGAAAAATCTGACTTTCGGCAACTCACTCAAAAATGGTGCCAAAGGGTTGCAAATGCTCCCCTGAGAGGTTTGGCAGTCGAAACAGAAGGCTTTTTATCACAGGAAAAGAAATCACCCCTCAACAACTTAACCGGCAGAAAAAGATTTTTTTGAAAAAATCTCTAAGGCCCGGGGTCACAATTTCATCCAAAATCTGACTTTTGGCTATTCACTCTAAAATGGTGCCAAACGGTTGCAAATGCTCCCCTGAGAGGTTTGGCTTTCGAAACAGAAGGCTTTTTAACACAGGAAAAGAAATCAGGCCTCGACAACTTAACCGGCAGAAAAAGCTTTTTTTGAAAAAATCCCTAAGCCCCGGGGTCACAATTTCATCAAAAATCTGACTTTTGGCAATTCACTCAAAAATGGTGCCAAAGGGTTGCAAATGCTCCCCTGAGAGGTTTGGCAGTCGAAACAGAAGGCTTTTTATCACAGGAAAAGAAATCAGCCCTCGACAACTTAACCGGCAGAAAAAGCTTTTTTTGAAAAAATCCCTAAGCCCCGGGGTCACAATTTCATGAAAAATCTTTCTTTTGGCAATTCACTCAAAAATGGTGCCAAAGGGTTGCAAATGTGACCCTGAGATGTTTGGCGGTCGAAACAGAAGGCTTTATATCACTGGAAAAAACATCAGCCCTCGACAACTGAACCGGCAGAAAAAGCTTTTTTTGAAAAAATCCCTAAGCCCCGGGGTCACAATTTCATCAAAAATCTGACTTTTGGCAATTCAATCTAAAATGGTGCGAAACGCTTGCAAATGCTCCCCTGAAAGGTTTGGCGGTTGAAACAGAAGGCTTTTTATCACAGGAAAAGAAATCAGCCCTCAACAACTTAACCGGCAAAAAAAGATTTTTTTGAAAAAATCCCTAAGCCCCGGGGTCACAATTTCATCAAAAATCTGACTTTCGGCAACTCACTCAAAAATGGTGCCAAAGGGTTGCAAATGCTCCCCTGAGAGGTTTGGCGGTCGAAACAGAAGGCTTTTTATCACAGGAAAAGAAATCAGCCCTCAACAACTTTACCGGCAAAAAAAGATTTTTTTTGAAAAAATCCCTAACCCCCGGGGTCACAATTTCATGAAAAATCTGACTTTTGGCAATTCACTCAAAAATGGTGCCAAAGGGATGCAAATGCTCCCCTGAGAGGTTTGGCTTTCGAAACAGAAGGCTTTTTATCACAGGAAAAGAAATCAGCCCTCGACAACTTAACCGGCGGAAAAGCTTTTTTTGAAAAAATCCCTAAGCCCCGGGGTCACAATTTCATCAAAAATCAGACTTTTGGCAATTCACTCAAAAATGGTGCCAAAGAGTTGCAAATATGACCCTGAGAGGTTTGGCGGTCGAAACAGAAGGCTTTTTATCACAGGAAAAGAAATCAGCCCTCGACAACTTAACTGGCAGAAAAAGATTTTTTTGAAAAAATCCCTAAGCCCCGGGGTCACAATTTCATCAAAAATCTGACTTTCGGCAACTCACTCAAAAATGTTGCAAAAGGGTTGCAAATGCTCCCCTGAGAGGTTTGGCAGTCGAAACAGAAGGCTTTTTATCACAGGAATAGAAACCAGCCCTCAACAACTTTACCGGCAAAAAAAGATTTTTTTGGAAAAAAACCCTAAGCCCCGGGCTCACAATTTCATGAAAAATCTGACTTTTGGCAATTCACTCAAAAATGGTGCCAAAGGGTTGCAAATGTGACCCTGAGAGGTTTGGCTTTCGAAACAGAAGGCTTTTTATCACAGGAAAAGAAGTCAGCCCTCAACAACTTTACCGGCAAAAAAAGATTTTTTTTGAAAAAATCCCTAACCCCCGGGGTCACAATTTCATCAAAAATCTGACTTTTGGCAATTCACTCAAAAATGGTGCCAAAGGGTTGCAAATGTGACCCTGAGAGGTTTGGCGGTCGAAACAGAAGGCTTTTTATCACAGTAAAAGAAATCAGCCCTCGAAAACTTAACTGGCAGAAAAAGATTTTTTTGAAAAAATCCCTAAGCCCCGGGGTCACAATTTCATGAAAAATCTGACTTTCGGCAACTCACTCAAAAATGGTGCCAAAGGGTTGCAAATGCTCCCCTGAGAGGTTTGGCAGTCGAAACAGAAGGCTTTTTATCACAGGAAAAGAAATCACCCCTGAACAACTTAACCGGCAGAAAAAGATTTTTTTGAAAAAATCTCTAAGGCCCGGGGTCACAATTTCATGAAAAATCTGACTTTTGGCAATTCACTCAAAAATGGTGCCAAAGGGTTGCAAATGTGACCCTGAGAGGTTTGGCTTTCGAAACAGAAGGCTTTTTATCACAGGAAAAGAAGTCAGCCCTCAACAACTTTACCGGCAAAAAAAGATTTTTTTTGAAAAAATCCCTAACCCCCGGGGTCACAATTTCATCAAAAATCTGACTTTTGGCAATTCACTCAAAAATGGTGCCAAAGGGTTGCAAATGTGACCCTGAGAGGTTTGGCGGTCGAAACAGAAGGCTTTTTATCACAGGAAAAGAAATCAGCCCTCGACAGCTTAACTGGCAGAAAAAGATTTTTTTGAAAAAATCCCTAAGCCCCGGGGTCACAATTTCATGAAAAATCTGACTTTCGGCAACTCACTCAAAAATGGTGCCAAAGTGTTGCAAATGCTCCCCTGAGAGGTTTGGCAGTCGAAACAGAAGCCTTTTTATCACAGGAAAAGAAATCACCCCTCAACAACTTAACCGGCAGAAAAAGATTTTTTTGAAAAAATCTCTAAGGCCCGGGGTCACAATCTCATCCAAAATCTGACTTTTGGCTATTCACTCTAAAATGGTGCCAAACGGTTGCAAATGCTCCCCTGAGAGGTTTGGCTTTCGAAACAGAAGGCTTTTTAACACAGGAAAAGAAATCAGGCCTCGACAACTTAACCGGCAGAAAAAGCTTTTTTTGAAAAAATCCCTAAGCCCCGGGGTCACAATTTCATCAAAAATCTGACTTTTGGCAATTCACTCAAAAATGGTGCCAAAGGGTTGCAAATGTGACCCTGAGATGTTTGGCGGTCCAAACAGAAGGCTTTATATCACAGGAAAAAACATCAGCCCTCGACAACTTAACCGGCAGAAAAAGCTTGTTTTGAAAAAATCCCTAAGCCCCGGGGTCACAATTTCATCAAAAATCTGACTTTTGGCAATTCAATCTAAAATGGTGCCAAACGCTTGCAAATGCTCCCCTGAGACGTTTGGCGGTCGAAACAGAAGGCTTTTTATCACAGGAAAAGAAATCAGCCCTCGACAACTTAACCGGAAGAAAAAGATTTTTTTGAAAAAATCCCTAAGCCCCGGGGTCACAATTTCATCAAAAATCTGACTTTCGGCAACTCACTCAAAAATGGTGCCAAAGGGTTGCAAATGCTCCCCTGAGAGGTTTGGCAGTCGAAACAGAAGGCTTTTTATCACAGGAAAAGAAATCAGCCCTCGACAACTTAACCGGCAGAAAAAGCTTTTTTTGAAAAAATCCCTAAGCCCCGGGGTCACAATTTCATGAAAAATCTTTCTTTTGGCAATTCACTCAAAAATGGTGCCAAAGGGTTGCAAATGTGACCCTGAGATGTTTGGCGGTCGAAACAGAAGGCTTTATATCACTGGAAAAAACATCAGCCCTCGACAACTGAACCGGCAGAAAAAGCTTTTTTTGAAAAAATCCCTAAGCCCCGGGGTCACAATTTCATCAAAAATCTGACTTTTGGCAATTCAATCTAAAATGGTGCCAAACGCTTGCAAATGCTCCCCTGAAAGGTTTGGCGGTTGAAACAGAAGGCTTTTTATCACAGGAAAAGAAATCAGCCCTCAACAATTTAACCGGCAAAAAAAGATTTTTTTGAAAAAATCCCTAAGCCCCGGGGTCACAATTTCATCAAAAATCTGACTTTCGGCAACTCACTCAAAAATGGTGCCAAAGGGTTGCAAATGCTCCCCTGAGAGGTTTGGCGGTCGAAACAGAAGGCTTTTTATCACAGGAAAAGAAATCAGCCCTCAACAACTTTACCGGCAAAAAAAGATTTTTTTTGAAAAAATCCCTAACCCCCGGGGTCACAATTTCATGAAAAATCTGACTTTTGGCAATTCACTCAAAAATGGTGCCAAAGGGATGCAAATGCTCCCCTGAGAGGTTTGGCTTTCGAAACAGAAGGCTTTTTATCACAGGAAAAGAAATCAGCCCTCGACAACTTAACCGGCGGAAAAGCTTTTTTTGAAAAAATCCCTAAGCCCCGGGGTCACAATTTCATCAAAAATCAGACTTTTGGCAATTCACTCAAAAATGGTGCCAAAGGGTTGCAAATATGACCCTGAGAGGTTTGGCGGTCGAAACAGAAGGCTTTTTATCACAGGAAAAGAAATCAGCCCTCGACAACTTAACTGGCAGAAAAAGATTTTTTTGAAAAAATCCCTAAGCCCCGGGGTCACAATTTCATCAAAAATCTGACTTTCGGCAACTCACTCAAAAATGTTGCAAAAGGGTTGCAAATGCTCCCCTGAGAGGTTTGGCAGTCGAAACAGAAGGCTTTTTATCACAGGAAAAGAAACCAGCCCTCAACAACTTTACCGGCAAAAAAAGATTTTTTTGGAAAAAAACCCTAAGCCCCGCGCTCACAATTTCATGAAAAATCTGACTTTTGGCAATTCACTCAAAAATGGTGCCAAAGGGTTGCAAATGTGACCCTGAGAGGTTTGGCTTTCGAAACAGAAGGCTTTTTATCACAGGAAAAGAAGTCAGCCCTCAACAACTTTACCGGCAAAAAAAGATTTTTTTTGAAAAAATCCCTAACCCCCGGGGTCACACTTTCATCAAAAATCTGACTTTTGGCAATTCACTCAAAAATGGTGCCAAAGGGTTGCAAATGTGACCCTGAGAGGTTTGGCGGTCGAAACAGAAGGCTTTTTATCACAGTAAAAGAAATCAGCCCTCGAAAACTTAACTGGCAGAAAAAGATTTTTTTGAAAAAATCCCTAAGCCCCGGGGTCACAATTTCATGAAAAATCTGACTTTCGGCAACTCACTCAAAAATGGTGCCAAAGGGTTGCAAATGCTCCCCTGAGAGGTTTGGCACTCGAAACAGAAGGCTTTTTATCACAGGAAAAGAAATCACCCCTCAACAACTTAACCGGCAGAAAAAGATTTTTTTGAAAAAATCTCTAAGGCCCGGGGTCACAATTTCATGAAAAATCTGACTTTTGGCAATTCACTCAAAAATGGTGCCAAAGGGTTGCAAATGTGACCCTGAGAGGTTTGGCTTTCGAAACAGAAGGCTTTTTATCACAGGAAAAGAAGTCAGCCCTCAACAACTTTACCGGCAAAAAAAGATTTTTTTTGAAAAAATCCCTAACCCCCGGGGTCACAATTTCATCAAAAATCTGACTTTTGGCAATTCACTCAAAAATGGTGCCAAAGGGTTGCAAATGTGACCCTGAGAGGTTTGGCGGTCGAAACAGAAGGCTTTTTATCACAGGAAAAGAAATCAGCCCTCGACAGCTTAACTGGCAGAAAAAGATTTTTTTGAAAAAATCCCTAAGCCCCGGGGTCACAATTTCATGAAAAATCTGACTTTCGGCAACTCACTCAAAAATGGTGCCAAAGGGTTGCAAATGCTCCCCTGAGAGGTTTGGCAGTCGAAACAGAAGCCTTTTTATCACAGGAAAAGAAATCACCCCTCAACAACTTAACCGGCAGAAAAAGATTTTTTTGAAAAAATCTCTAAGGCCCGGGGTCACAATTTCATCCAAAATCTGACTTTTGGCTATTCACTCTAAAATGGTGCCAAACGGTTGCAAATGCTCCCCTGAGAGGTTTGGCTTTCGAAACAGAAGGCTTTTTAACACAGGAAAAGAAATCAGGCCTCGACAACTTAACCGGCAGAAAAAGCTTTTTTTGAAAAAATCCCTAAGCCCCGGGGTCACAATTTCATAAAAAATCTGACTTTTGGCAATTGACTCAAAAATGGTGCCAAAGGGTTGCAAATGTGACCCTGAGATGTTTGGCGGTCGAAACAGAAGGCTTTATATCACAGGAAAAAACATCAGCCCTCGACAACTTAACCGGCAGAAAAAGCTTGTTTTGAAAAAATCCCTAAGCCCCGGGGTCACAATTTCATCAAAAATCTGACTTTTGGCAATTCAATCTAAAATGGTGCCAAACGCTTGCAAATGCTCCCCTGAGACGTTTGGCGGTCGAAACAGAAGGCTTTTTATCACAGGAAAAGAAATCAGCCCTCGACAACTTAACCGGAAGAAAAAGATTTTTTTGAAAAAATCCCTAAGCCCCGGGGTCACAATTTCATCAAAAATCTGACTTTCGGCAACTCACTCAAAAATGGTGCCAAACGCTTGCAAATGCTCCCCTGAGAGGTTTGGCAGTCGAAACAGAAGGCTTTTTATCACAGGAAAAGAAATCAGCCCTCGACAACTTAACCGGCAGAAAAAGATTTTTTTGAAAAAATCCCTAAGCCCCGGGGTCACAATTTCATGAAAAATCTGACTTTCGGCAACTCACTCAAAAATGGTGCCAAAGGGTTGCAAATGCTACCCTGAGATGTTTGGCGGTCGAAACAGAAGGCTTTTTATCACAGGAAAAGAAATCAGCCCTCAACAACTTTACCGGCAAAAAAAGATTTTTTTTGAAAAAATCCCTAACCCCCGGGGTCACAATTTCATGAAAAATCTGACTTTTGGCAATTCACTCAAAAATGGTGCCAAAGGGTTGCAAATGCTCCCCTGAGAGGTTTGGCTTTCGAAACAGAAGGCTTTTTATCACAGGAAAAGAAATCAGCCCTCGACAACTTAACCGGCAGAAAAAGCTTTTTTTGAAAAAATCCCTAAGCCCCGGGGTCACAATTTCATCAAAAATCAGACTTTTGGCAATTCACTCAAAAATGGTGCCAAAGGGTTGCAAATATGACCCTGAGAGGTTTGGCGGTCGAAACAGAAGGCTTTTTATCACAGGAAAAGAAATCAGCCCTCGACAACTTAACCGGCAGAAAAAGCTTTTTTTGAAAAAATCCCTAAGCCCCGGGGTCACAATTTCATCAAAAATCTGAGGTTCTCCAATTCACTCAAAAATGGTGCCAAAGGGTTGCAAATGCTCCCCTGAGAGGTTTGGCGGTCGAAACAGAAGGCTTTTTATCACAGGAAAAGAAATCAGCCCTCGACAACTGAACCGGCAGAAAAAGATTTTTTTGAAAAAATCCCTAAGCCCCGGGGTCACAATTTCATCAAAAATCTGACTTTCGGCAATTCACTCTAAAATGGTGCCAAACGGTTGCAAATGCTCCCCTGAGAGGTTTGGCGGTCGAAACAGAAGGCTTTTTATCACAGGAAAAGAAATCAGCCCTCGACAACTGAACCGGCAGAAAAAGATTTTTTTGAAAAAACCCCTAAGCCCCGGGGTCACAATTTCATCAAAAATCTGACTTTTGGCAACTCACTCAAAAATGGTGCCAAAGGGTTGAAAATGCTCCCCTGAGAGGTTTGGCGGTCGAAACAGAAGGCTTTTTATCACAGGAAAAAAAATCAGCCCTCAACAACTTTACCGGCAAAAAAAGATTTTTTTGGAAAAAAACCCTAAGCCCCGGGGTCACTATTTCATGAAAAATCTGACTTTTGGCAATTCACTCAAAAATGGTGCCAAAGGGTTGCAAATGCTCCCCTGAGAGGTTTGGCTTTCGAAACAGAAGGCTTTTTATCACAGGAAAAGAAGTTAGCCCTCAACAACTTTACCGGCAAAAAAAGATTTTTTTTGAAAAAATCCCTAACCCCCGGGGTCACAATTTCATCAAAAATCTGACTTTTGGCAATTCACTCAAAAATGGTGCCAAAGGGTTGCAAATGTGACCCTGAGAGGTTTGGCGGTCGAAACAGAAGGCTTTTTATCACAGGAAAAGAAATCAGCCCTCGACAACTTAACTGACAGAAAAAGATTTTTTTGAAAAAATCCCTAAGCCCCGGGGTCACAATTTCATGAAAAATCTGACTTTCGGCAACTCACTCAAAAATGGTGCCAAAGGGTTGCAAATGCTCCCCTGAGAGGTTTGGCAGTCGAAACAGAAGGCTTTTTATCACAGGAAAAGAAATCACCCCTCAACAACTTAACCGGCAGAAAAAGATTTTTTTGAAAAAATCTCTAAGCCCCGGGGTCACAATTTAATCAAAAATCTGACTTTTGGCAATTCAATCTAAAATGGTGCCAAACGCTTGCAAATGCTCCCCTGAGAGGTTTGGCGGTCGAAACAGAAGGCTTTTTATCACAGGAAAAGAAATCAGCCCTCGACAACTTAACCGGAAGAAAAAGATTTTTTTGAAAAAATCCCTAAGCCCCGGGGTCACAATTTCATCAAAAATCTGACTTTCGGCAACTCACTCAAAAATGGTGCCAAAGGGTTGCAAATGCTCCCCTGAGAGGTTTGGCAGTCGAAACAGAAGGCTTTTTATCACAGGAAAAGAAATCAGCCCTCGACAACTTAACCGGCAGAAAAAGCTTTTTTTGAAAAAATCCCTAAGCCCCGGGGTCACAATTTCATGAAAAATCTTTCTTTTGGCAATTCACTCAAAAATGGTGCCAAAGGGTTGCAAATGTGACCCTGAGATGTTTGGCGGTCGAAACAGAAGGCTTTATATCACTGGAAAAAACATCAGCCCTCGACAACTGAACCGGCAGAAAAAGCTTTTTTTGAAAAAATCCCTAAGCCCCGGGGTCACAATTTCATCAAAAATCTGACTTTTGGCAATTCAATCTAAAATGGTGCCAAACGCTTGCAAATGCTCCCCTGAAAGGTTTGGCGGTTGAAACAGAAGGCTTTTTATCACAGGAAAAGAAATCAGCCCTCAACAACTTAACCGGCAGAAAAAGATTTTTTTGAAAAAATCCCTAAGCCCCGGGGTCACAATTTCATCAAAAATCTGACTTTCGGCAACTCACTCAAAAATGGTGCCAAAGGGTTGCAAATGCTCCCCTGAGAGGTTTGGCGGTCGAAACAGAAGGCTTTTTATCACAGGAAAAGAAATCAGCCCTCAACAACTTTACCGGCAAAAAAAGATTTTTTTTGAAAAAATCCCTAACCCCCGGGGTCACAATTTCATGAAAAATCTGACTTTCGGCAATTCACTCAAAAATGGTGCCAAAGGGTTGCAAATGCTCCCCTGAGAGGTTTGGCTTTCGAAACAGAAGGCTTTTTATCACAGGAAAAGAAATCAGCCCTCGACAACTTAACCGGCAGAAAAAGCTTTTTTTGAAAAAATCCCTAAGCCCCGGGGTCACAATTTCATCAAAAATCAGACTTTTGGCAATTCACTCAAAAATGGTGCCAAAGGGTTGCAAATATGACCCTGAGAGGTTTGGCGGTCGAAACAGAAGGCTTTTTATCACAGGAAAAGAAATCAGCCCTCGACAACTTAACTGGCAGAAAAAGATTTTTTTGAAAAAATCCCTAAGCCCCGGGGTCACAATTTCATCAAAAATCTGACTTTCGGCAACTCACTCAAAAATGGTGCAAAAGGGTTGCAAATGCTCCCCTGAGAGGTTTGGCAGTCGAAACAGAAGGCTTTTTATCACAGGAAAAGAAATCAGCCCTCGACAACTGAACCGGCAGAAAAAGATTTTTTTGAAAAAATCCCTAAGCCCCGGGGTCACAATTTCATCAAAAATCTGAGGTTCTCCAATTCACTCAAAAATGGTGCCAAAGGGTTGCAAATGCTCCCCTGAGAGGTTTGGCGGTCGAAACAGAAGGCTTTTTATCACAGGAAAAGAAATCAGCCCTCGACAACTGAACCGGCAGAAAAAGATTTTTTTGAAAAAATCCCTAAGCCCCGGGGTCACAATTTCATCAAAAATCTGACTTTTGGCAATTCACTCAAAAATCGTGCCAAAGGGTTGCAAATGTGACCCTGAGATGTTTGGCGGTCGAAACAGAAGGCTTTATATCACTGGAAAAAACATCAGCCCTCGACAACTGAACCGGCAGAAAAAGCTTTTTTTAAAAAAATCCCTAAGCCCCGGGGTCACAATTTCATCAAAAATCTGACTTTTGGCAATTCAATCTAAAATGGTGCCAAACGCTTGCAAATGCTCCCCTGAAAGGTTTGGCGGTTGAAACAGAAGGCTTTTTATCACAGGAAAAGAAATCAGCCCTCAACAACTTAACCGGCAGAAAAAGATTTTTTTGAAAAAATCCCTAAGCCCCGGGGTCACAATTTCATCAAAAATCTGACTTTCGGCAACTCACTCAAAAATGGTGCCAAAGGGTTGCAAATGCTCCCCTGAGAGGTTTGGCGGTCGAAACAGAAGGCTTTTTATCACAGGAAAAGAAATCAGCCCTCGACAACTGAACCGGCAGGAAAAGATTTTTTTGAAAAAATCCCTAAGCCCCGGGGTCACAATTTCATCAAAAATCTGACTTTCGGCAATTCACTCTAAAATGGTGCCAAACGGTTGCAAATGCTCCCCTGAGAGGTTTGGCGGTCGAAACAGAAGGCTTTTTATCACAGGAAAAGAAATCACCCCTCAACAACTTAACCGGCAGAAAAAGATTTTTTTGAAAAAATCTCTAAGGCCCGGGGTCACAATTTCATCCAAAATCTGACTTTTGGCAATTCACTCTAAAATGGTGCCAAAGGGTTGCAAATGTGACCCTGAGATGTTTGGCGGTCGAAACAGAAGGCTTTATATCACTGGAAAAAATATCAGCCCTCGACAACTGAACCGGCAGAAAAAGCTTTTTTTGAAAAAATCCCTAAGCCCCGGGGTCACAATTTCATCAAAAATCTGACTTTTGGCAATTCACTCAAAAATGGTGCCAAAGGGTTGCAAATGTGACCCTGAGATGTTTGGCGGTCGAAACAGAAGGCTTTATATCACTGGAAAAAACATCAGCCCTCGACAACTGAACCGGCAGAAAAAGCTTTTTTTGAAAAAATCCCTAAGCTCCGGGGTCACAATTTCATCAAAAATCTGACTTTTGGCAATTCAATCTAAAATGGTGCCAAACGCTTGCAAATGCTCCCCTGAGAGGTTTGGCGGTCGAAACAGAAGGCTTTTTATCACAGGAAAAGAAATCAGCCCTCAACAATTTAACCGGCAGAAAAAGATTTTTTTGAAAAAATCCCTAAGCCCCGGGGTCACAATTTCATCAAAAATCTGACTTTCGGCAACTCACGCAAAAATGGTGCCAAAGGGTTGCAAATGCTCCCCTGAAATGTTTGGTGGTCGAAACAGAAGGCTTTTTATCACAGGAAAAGAAATCAGCCCTCAACAACTTAACCGGCAGAAAAAGATTTTTTTGAAAAAATCTCTAAGGCCCGGGGTCACAATTTCATCAAAAATCTGACTTTTGGCTATTCACTCTAAAATGGTGCCAAACGGTTGCAAATGCTCCCCTGAGAGGTTTGGCGGTCGAAACAGAAGGCTTTTTATCACAGGAAAAGAAATCAGCCCTCGACAACTGAACCGGCAGAAAAAGATTTTTTTGAAAAAATCCCTAAGCCCCGGGGTCACAATTTCATCAAAAATCTGACTTTTGGCAACTCACTCAAAAATGGTGCCAAAGGGTTGCAAATGCTCCCCTGAGAGGTTTGGCGGTCGAAACAGAAGGCTTTTTATCACAGGAAAAGAAGTCAGCCCTCAACAACTTTACCGGCAAAAAAAGATTTTTTTTGAAAAAATCCCTAACCCCCGGGGTCACAATTTCATGAAAAATCTGACTTTTGGCAATTCACTCAAAAATGGTGCCAAAGGGTTGCAAATGCTCCCCTGAGAGGTTTGGCTTTCAAAACAGAAGGCTTTTTATCACAGGAAAAGAAATCAGCCCTCGACAACTGAACCGGCAGAAAAAGATTTTTTTGAAAAAATCCCTAAGCTCCGGGGTCACAATTTCATCAAAAATCTGACTTTCGGCAAGTCCCTCAAAAATGGTGCCAAAGGGTTGAAAATGCTCCCCTGAGAGGTTTGGCGGTCGAAACAGAAGGCTTTTTATCACAGGAAAAGAAATCAGCCCTCGACAACTGAACCGGCAGAAAAAGATTTTTTTGAAAAAATCCCTAAGCCCCGGGGTCACAATTTCATCAAAAATCTGACTTTTGGCAATTCACTCAAAAATGGTGCCAAAGGGTTGCAAATGTGACCCTGAGTTGTTTGGCGGTCGAAACAGAAGGCTTTTTATCACAGGAAAAGAAATCAGCCCTCGACAACTTAACCGGCAGAAAAAGATTTTTTTGAAAAAATCCCTAAGCTCCGGGGTCACAATTTCATCAAAAATCTGACTTTCGGCAAGTCACTCAAAAATGGTGCCAAAGGGTTGCAAATGCTCCCCTGAGAGGTTTGGCGGTCGAAACAGAAGGCTTTTTATCACAGGAAAAGAAATCAGCCCTCGACAACTGAACCGGCAGAAAAAGATTTTTTTGAAAAAATCCCTAAGCCCCGGGGTCACAATTTCATCAAAAATCTGACTTTTGGCAATTCACTCAAAAATGGTGCCAAAGGGTTGCAAATGTGACCCTGAGTTGTTTGGCGGTCGAAACAGAAGGCTTTTTATCACAGGAAAAGAAATCAGCCCTCGACAACTTAACCGGCAGAAAAAGATTTTTTTGAAAAAATCCCTAAGCCCCGGGGTCACAATTTCATCAAAAATCTGACTTTCGGCAACTCACTCAAAAATGGTGATAAAGGGTTGCAAATGCTCCCCTGAGAGGTTTGGCGGTCGAAACAGAAGGCTTTTTATCACAGGAAAAGAAATCAGCCCTCGACAACTGAACCGGCAGAAAAAGATTTTTTTGAAAAAAATCCCTAAGCCCCGGGGTCACAATTTCATCAAAAATCTGACTTTTGGCAATTCAATCTAAAATGGTGCCAAACGCTTGCAAATGCTCCCCTGAGAGGTTTGGCGGTCGAAACAGAAGGCTTCTTATCACAGGAAAAGAAATCAGCCCTCGACAACTTAACCGGCAGAAAAAGATTTTTTTGAAAAAATCCCTAAGCCCCGGGGTCACAATTTCATCAAAAATCTGACTTTCGGCAACTCACTCAAAAATGGTGCCAAAGGGTTGTAAATGCTCCCCTGAGAGGTTTGGCGGTCTAAACAGAAGGCTTTTTATCACAGGAAAAGAAATCAGCCCTCGACAACTGAAACGGCAGAAAAAGATTTTTTTGAAAAAATCCCTAAGCCCCGGGGTCACTATTTCATCAAAAATATGACTTTCGGCAACTCACTCAAAAATGGTGCCAAAGGGTTACAAATGCTCCCCTGAGAGGTTTGGCAGTCGAAACAGAAGGCTTTTTATCACAGGAAAAGAAATCAGCCCTCAACAACTTAACCGGCAGAAAAAGATTTTTTTGAAAAAATCTCTAAGGCCCGGGGTCACAATTTCATCCAAAATCTGACTTTTGGCAGTTCACTCTAAAATGGTGCCAAACGGTTGCAAATGCTCCCCTGAGAGGTTTGGCGGTCGAAACAGAAGGCTTTTTATCACAGGAAAAGAAATCAGCCCTCGACAACTGAACCGGCAGAAAAAGCTTTTTTTGAAAAAATCCCTAAGCCCCGGGGTCACAATTTCATCAAAAATCTGACTTTGGGCAACTCACTCAAAAATGGTGCCAAAGGGTTGCAAATGCTCCCCTGAGAGGTTTGGCGGTCGAAACAGAAGGCTTTTTATCACAGGAAAAGAAATCAGCCCTCAACAACTTTACCGGCAAAAAAAGATTTTTTTTAAAAAAATCCCTAACCCCCGGGGTCACAATTTCATCAAAAATCTGACTTTTGGCAATTCACTCAAAAACGGTGCCAAACGCTTGCAAATGCTCCCCTGAGAGGTTTGGCAGTCGAAACAGAAGGCTTTTTATCACAGGAAAAGAAATCAGCCCTCAACAACTTAACCGGTAGAAAAAGATTTTTTTGAAAAAATCTCTAAGGCCCGGGGTCACAATTTCATCAAAAATCTGAATTTTGGCAATTCACTCTAAAATGGTGGCAAACGGTTGCAAATGCTCCCCAGAGAGGTTTGGCGGTCGAAACAGAAGGCTTTTTATCACAGGAAAAGAAATCAGCCCTCGACAACTGAACCGGCAGAAAAAGATTTTTTTGAAAAAATCCCTAAGCCCTGGGGTCACAATTTCATCAAAAATCTGACTTTCGGCAACTCACTCAAAAATGGTGCCAAACGCTTGCAAATGCTCCCCTGAGAGGTTTGGCGGTCGAAACAGAAGGCTTTTTATCACAGGAAAAGAAATCAGCCCTCAACAACTTAACCGGCAGAAAAAGATTTTTTTTGAAAAAATCCCTAACCCCCGGGGTCACAATTTCATGAAAAATCTGACTTTTGGCAATTCACTCAAAAATGGTGCCAAAGGGTTGCAAATGCTCCCCTGAGAGGTTTGGCTTTCGAAACAGAAGGCTTTTTATCACAGGAAAAGAAATCAGCAACCGACAACTTAACTGGCAGAAAAAGCTTTTTTTGAAAAAATCCCTAAGCCCCGGGGTCACAATTTCATCAAAAATATGACTTTTGGCAATTCACTCAAAAATGGTGCCAAAGGGTTGCAAATGTGACGCTGAGATGTTTGGCGGTCGAAACAGAAGGCTTTAGATCACAGGAAAAAACATCAGCCCTCGACAACTGAACCGGCAGAAAAAGTTTTTTTTTGAAAAAATCCCTAAGCCCTGGGGTCACAATTTCATCAAAAATCTGACTTTCGGCAACTCACTCAAAAATGGTGCCAAACGCTTGCAAATGCTCCCCTGAGAGGTTTGGCGGTCGAAACAGAAGGCTTTTTATCACAGGAAAAGAAATCAGCCTTCAACAACTTAACCGGCAGAAAAAGATTTTTTTTGAAAAAATCCCTAACCCCCGGGGTCACAATTTCATGAAAAATCTGACTTTTGGCAATTCACTCAAAAATGGTGCCAAAGGGTTGCAAATGCTCCCCTGAGAGGTTTGGCTTTCGAAACAGAAGGCTTTTTATCACAGGAAAAGAAATCAGCACTCGACAACTTAACTGGCAGAAAAAGCTTTTTTTGAAAAAATCCCTAAGCCCCGGGGTCACAATTTCATCAAAAATCTGACTTTTGGCAATTCACTCAAAAATGGTGCCAAAGGGTTGCAAATGTGACGCTGAGATGTTTGGCGGTCGAAACAGAAGGCTTTAGATCACAGGAAAAAACATCAGCCCTCGACAACTGAACCGGCAGAAAAAGGTTTTTTTGAAAAAATCCCTAAGCCCCGGGGTCACAATTTCATCAAAAATCTGACTTTTGGCAATTCAATCTAAAATGGTGCCAAACGCTTGCAAATGCTCCCCTGAGAGGTTTGGCGGTCGAAACAGCAGGCTTTTTACCACAGGAAAAGAAATCAGCCCTCGACAACTTAACCAGCAGAAAAAGATTTTTTTGAAAAAATCCCTAAGCCCCGGGGTCACAATTTCATCAAAAATCTGACTTTCGGCAACTCACTAAAAATGGTGCCAAAGGGTTGCAAATGCTCCCCTGAGAGG
>NW_028293425.1:0-19752 GCF_964106645.2 Podarcis pityusensis
CGTCCGTGGAGCAGGGACGAAGGGCGTGGAGGGCGCGAACCAGCCAGGGGCTCCTCCTTCCTTCCCAGAGAAGCAGCGCGTGCGCAATCCACGCCTCCGCCAGGAGGAGGAGCGGAACCTATGGAGGTTGGAGGTGCAAGGGCTCAGTCAGCAGCCAGAGCCCTAGCACCGGCAGCAGTGAAAGTGAAGCCTCCTAGAGGGAACAGGAAGTGTTACATCTGCGATGATCCACAGCATATGGCGAAAGAGTGTCCCCAGAGGCTCCACAAGCACACTGCAGCCTCAGCAATGGTAACTGCAGCAACACAGCAAGGACAACCACAGCAGGGAAACGAAGGAGTCTGGTTGGAGGAAGAGGCACTGGGGCCCAGCCAGACGTGTCAGTGAAGCAGTCCCCAGAGATTTTACAGCCCATGGACCCCCTCCCGCCCAAACCGGTAGTGAAGCTCACCGCGTCGCTCCAGCTGCCCAATGGAATCACCATGGACGTGCCAATCACCATTGACTCCGGAAGCAATGCGGACTTTATAGGGCAGGACTTTGTCGACCGGCACGCTATACAGTTGCTGCCTGCCACGCTGCCCCTGCAGGTTGTCACGGTGGATGGCAGGGAGCTGCTAGGGGGGCAAGTGGTGAAGCAGACGCCACCAATGGTGATGCGACTTGGGAATCACAGGGAAATCATCAGCTTCAATGTCACTCAACTATCGGACACGCCCATTGTATTGGGCATGAGTTGGCTGGACAAGCACAGCCCGACGCTGGCTTGGTACCAGAGGCAGCTGACTTTCGGCTCTTCCTTTTGCGCTGAACACTGCATCGTGCCCAGGCAGGAAGGAGGGGAAGAGGAGTCACAGCTGCAGCTAGGCACGCTGCAAGCGGTTCCCCACAAGTACGCAGAATTTTTGGAGGTTTTCTGCGAGAAAGAGGCAGACAGGCTACCCCCCCACAGACCATATGACTGCAAAATTGACCTGCTGCCGGGGGCGGCGCTGCCCAAAGGGAAGCTGTATTCCATGTCTGAGGACGAACTGCAGGAACTCAAAGAGTTCATAGATCATAATTTGGAGCGCGGTTTCATCCGAGAGTCCAAGGCAGCGGGGGGCAGTCCGGTATTCTTTGTTAAGAAGCGGGACACGCCCCAAAAAAGACTTGTAGTGGACTTTCGCATCTTGAACAGTGTGACCAAGCCATCGGACTTCCCCATGCCCCGAATCGACGACCTCCTCGCAAAGGTACGGAAGGGCAGAGTGTTCACCAAGTTGGACCTGCGAGGGGCATACAACCTCATTCGCATGCGGGAGGGAGATGAGTGGAAGACAGCCATGTTCACGCCCCTGGGCACCTACGAATATAGAGTTATGCCTTTTGGATTGCAAAATGGCTCCCACGTTTTTCAAGCTTTCATGCATCACGTGTTGGCGGGGCTCCTCTACAAGACGTGCGTCTGTTTCTTGGATGACATCCTGATCTTTTCGGAATCGCAGCAGGAGCATGACAGACACGTCAAGGAAGTGCTGAGCAGGCTACAGCAACATAGGCTTTACGCCAAGCTGGAGAAGTGCCAATTCGACGTGACGGAGGTGGATTTCCTGGGCTACAAGTTGTCTGATAAAGGGCTCGCCATGGACAGCGCCAAGGTCCGAGCAGTGTTGGATTGGAAAAGCCCACGCAACCGGAAGGAGGTCCAACGGTTTGTCGGCTTCGCGAACTTCTATCGCAAGTTTATCAAAGGCTTTGCGATGCAGACAGCGGCCATCACGGACACGCTCAGCTCCAAGAAAAAGAAGTTCATCTGGACAGAGCAGGCGGAGCAGTCCTTTCAGGCACTCAAGCGTCTCTTCGCGTCGGAAGAGCAGCTGCTTCATGTCAACCCCAGCAGGCCGATGAGGGTGGAGACAGACGCTTCGGACAGAGCCGTGGGAGCAGTCCTGCTGCAGAAAGACCCGCAGGGGGTTTGGAGGCCGGGAGCATTTTACTCAAGGAAGCTCAGCAAGTCCGAACAGAACTACACCATCTGGGACAGGGAGTTGCTGGCCATTCATGCAGCGTTCAAAGCGTGGAGGCACTTCCTGATCGGCGCCAAGCACACGGTGCAGGTCTGCACGGACCACAAGAATCTAGAGCACTGGCGCACGGCACAGTTCCTGAACCAGAGGCAGATACGTTGGGCTGAGTTCTTTGCGAATTTCGACTTCCGAATAGAGTATGTCCCGGGGGACACCAACATCATGGCGGATGCTCTCTCCCGTAAGCCACAGTATCTGGAGGAGGCAACGCCAGCGGCCGCCATGCACATCTTCGCACCGACAGTGTGGGCGTGCACGGCGGCAACAGTTGACCTGGATGCGGTGCGACGAGCGTTGCAGGATGACTCCTTCGCGCAAGCAAAGATGGCAGAGGTGCACAGGGGCACGGCAGCGACCGACGAGTTCCAGCTGCGAGATGGTTTGCTCATCCGTAAAGGGGCCATCTACGTGCCGGGAGACGAACTTCGCGCCAAGGTACTGCAGCAGCTGCACGACGCGCCCACTGCCGGGCACTTTGGCAAGGAGAAGACGGTGGAATTAGTAGCCAGAGACTTCTGGTGGCCCGGAATGAGAGGGGAAGTCGCGGACTACGTGGCGAGGTGTGACACCTGCCAGAGGGCCAAACCAGTGCACAGACCGCCGGCCGGACTGCTGGAACCGCTGCAAACTCCGTTCGAGCCATGGGAGAGAGTGGCCCTGGACTTTGTCACGGATCTGCCCAGCTCGAGGGGCAAGACGGCTGTGCTGGTGGTGGTGGATTTGTTCTCCAAGATGGCACATTTCATTCCGTGTGCGAAGGTGGCCACGGCGGAACAAACCGCCAAACTGTTCATAGACCACGTGTTCAAGGTTCACGGTCTGCCGCGGTCTATTCTGTCCGACCGAGGGCGACAGTTCATCTCAAACTTCTGGCAGAGGCTGATGGGCTTCCTGAACGTCAAGATCAACCTGGCGTCGGCTAGACACCCGCAGACCAACGGGCAAGCGGAGCGGGTCAATGCCATCATGCAGCAGTACCTGAGATGTTATGCGAATCAACAGCCTGCGACGTGGGTGGATTACCTGCCTCTCGCTGAGTTCGCCTACAACAACACGAAGCACGTGTCCACGGGGGTCACGCCGTTCTTCGCCAACAACGGGAGGCACCCTAGAACCTTCCCGGGACTGGAAAGAATGGGGGAGGGGGAGCCGCAGACAGCAGATGCGTTCGCGTCGGAGTTGCAGGAGGTCCACGATCAGCTGCGGCGGCACCTGGAGCTGGCTAAACACGCATACAAGGTACAAGCGGACAAACACAGAAGGGTTGGCGAAGAGATCCATGTGGGAGACTGGGTCTGGTTAGCAGCCCACGCAGTGCCGGCCAGGTCGTTGGCGAAGAAGAAACTAGGGCATAAACAACTGGGGCCCTACCAAGTCGACGAACAGGTCAACCCGGTGGCTTTCAGGCTGGCTCTTCCGGAGGGTTCCAGAATGCATCCGGTGTTCCACAGATCGGTGCTCACTCCCTACAAGGCACCTCACAGGTTTCAGGAACCAGGAACGGCACCGGGTCCGCTCCGAGAGAGAACCGGGCAAGGGGGAGTGGCACAGGAGGAGCGCATCAACGAAGTCACGGAGATTTTGGACTCCAGATGGGGGGAAGAGGGGGTAGAATACCTTCTCGCCAAGGAGGGCACCCCGGCCAGTGCCAACAGCTGGGTGCCGGGCTACGCTTTAGACGAACCTCTGCTCAAAGAAGAGTTTCATGCCCTCTTCCCACATAGGCCAATGCCAGCAGACTTTTTCGACGACTGGCTTTTCACGCCCACGCTTTCAGCCAGCACGTTCCGGGGGTTCGACTCGGACGAGGAACCGACACGAGACGCCCGTTCCCCAGAGGGGTCACCCTCGGGATCTGCTTCAGAACCCTCGTATTGGTGGGATGATCGACCAGAGGAGCAGTTCCGCAGAAGGTGGCTGGAGGGTCCAGGACGAGCAACGTCTCCAGAAGGCAACGAGGGAGAGACGGACATGGACGTTTTCGGGGACGACCCGGGTTTCGAGCACGGCGGCACAGAGATGGAAGCGGAGGTGACCGTCGTCAACGAGAGCAGGGAGGAAGAACCGGAAGACTTCGGATGGCGGCCCGCCACGGGAAGCGAACTGTATCCGACATTCGTCCCCCTGACACGGCAGCACCCAGATCCCGCACCGGAAGGAGGGGAGGGGGGAAGAGGGGGCTTCGAGGGGGGGATGGATGTCAGGGGTTCAGGAGCAGAGGCAAGGGCAAGGGAGGAAACAGAGAGCGAGGGAGAGGAGGCAGAAGAAAAGATGAGTGATGACGACGACCCGAGATCTCCGAGTCTTTCCAGTGAATCAGAAGATTCACAGAAAGGAGCACCAGTGGCCAGGGCAAGGGGGGAGCCTAGGGGGACACCCCAGGAAGATAGAGCCAGAGGGGACTCAGAGGGGAGCAGTTGGAAATCGGGACCAGCGTCACCGCCAGAGAGCAGGGAAGAGGAAGGGCGCCAGGGATCAAGCGCTGGCAGCTCACAACAGGGGGGAGGGCACGAGTCAGGAGTGGCCACACCTCCATCGGGGAGCGAAGAAACGGTCAGACGGAAGGTGGAAGGTTGGGCGCGCGTGCCAAGTTCAAATGCACAGGAAGGTGGCGCAGTAGGCAGCCCGGAAAGGGAGCCAGGTCCTAAAGCCCGCCGAAAGGAGGGAGAAGAGTCAGGGGGGTCAGCGTCAGCGTCAGAGGAATCCCGGAAGGAAGAGACCCAGGGGGGCAGAGGGACCCAGAGAAGAACAGTCAGGCGGAAAAGGTGGAGCAAGGCTAGGATATTAAGTTGGTGTACAAGGGGCGGAGACTCAGATGGAGCTTCGCCGATCTAACCATGAGACGTAGAGTTGCACGCAGCAGCTTGAGAATGGAAACTGTAACTCAATAAAGACTTTTATTTAATGATCGCTGGCTAGCGTGATCCTCTGTGAGCTAGGATCTGGAAGCAGCTCTGACAGCGCGGCTTAGGGATTTTTTCAAAAAAAGTTGCTCAGACGTCGAGAGCTAATTCTGTTTCCGATGAGAAAAACACACCAGTTTCCACCGAAAAACCTTTCAGGGGATCGTTTGCAACAGTTTGGCACCATTTTTGATGGAATTCCAGAACATCAGATTTTTGCTGAAATTGTGACCGCGCGGCTTAGGGATTTTTTCAGAAAAAGTTGGTCAGACGTCGAGGGCTAATTCTGTTTCCGATGAGAAAAACCCATCTGTTTCCACCGAAAAACCTTTCAGGGGTTCGTTTGCAACAGTTTGGCACCATTTTTGAGTGAATTCCAGAACGTCAGATTTTTGCTGAAATTGTGACCGCGCGACTTAGGGATTTTTTCAAAAAAAGTTGCTCAGACGTCGAGAGCTAATTCTGTTTCCGATGAGAAAAACACACCACTTTCCACCGAAAAACCTTTCAGGGGATTGTTTGCAACAGATTGGCAACATTTTTGAGTGAATTCCAGAACGTCAGATTTCTGCTGAAATTGTGACCGCGCGGCTTAGGGATTTTTTCAAAAAAAGTTGTTCAGACGTTTTTCTGTGGAAACAGATGGGTTTTTCTCATCGGAAACAGAAATAGCCCTCGACGTCTGAACAACTTTTTTTGAAAAAATCTCTAAGCCACGCGGTCACAATTTCAGCAAAAATCTGACGTTCTGGAATTCACTCAAAAATGGTGCCAAACTGTTGCAAACGATCCCCTGAAAGTTTTTTTGGTGGAAACAGATGGGTTTTTCTCATGAAAAACAGAATTAGCCCTCGACGTCTGAACAACTTTTTTGAAAAAATCCCTAAGCCGCGCGGTCACAATTTCAGCAAAAATGTGACGTTCTGGAATTCACTCAAAAATGGTGCCAAACTGTTGCAAACACACTCCTGAAAGGTTTTTCGGTGGAAACGGATGGATTTTTATCATCGGAAACAGAATTAGCCCTCGACGTCTGAAATTGCGGAGAAATATTTTTTTGAAAAATCCCTAAGCCGCGAGGTCACAATTTCAGCAAAAATCTGACGTTCTGGAATTCACTCCAAAATGGTGCCAAACTGTTGCAAACGATCCCCTGAAAGTTTTTTCGGTGGAAACTGGTGTGTTTTTCTCATCGGAAACAGAATTAGTTCTCGACGTCTGAGCAACTTTTTTTGAAAAAATCCCTAAGGCGCGCGGTCACAATTTCAGCAAAAATCTGACATTCTGGAATTCACTCAAAAATGGTGCCAAACTGTTGCAAACGAACCCCTGAAAGGTTTTTCGGTGGAAACAGATTGGTTTTTATCATCGGAAAGAGAATTAGCCCTCGACGTCTGAACAACTTTTCTGAAAAAATCCCTAAGCAAAAAGACAAAAAGAGAGTACATAAGGGATTTGGAAATCACATTTTTAGAGGAGCACTAATAGAGGTTTGGGATAGATATAAAAATATACTAGAACCAAAAGTCCCACATTGGTTATCCCCGTTAGAAATAATGTGTGTTAAGAAAACTAACATGAGAGGAAAGTTGGGAACATATGGAGAAATGGTTACCAATGAAGGAGGGAAGTGGAAAATGAAATCATACGACCAAGTTAAAGCATTAACATATGATTGGCTACACTACTTCCAGATAAACGAAATGTTTAAAAAAGAGTTGAAGGAAAGGGGGTATGCAGAAAAAGAATCAACCTTCCAAAAGGAAATAATAAATAACGAATTTAAAAATCTATCAAAGATGTATAAAATAATGTTAGAGTGGCACACGAAAGATGAGGAGGTGAAGTCAGTGATGGTACAGTGGGCAAGGGACTTAGGATATAATATTCAACTGGAGGATTGGGAAAGGTTGTGGAAAGAGAACATAAAATTTACGGCCTGCACGTTATTGAAGGAAAATATGATGAAAATGCTCTACAGATGGTACCTGTCACCTGTAAGATTGGCAAAGATGTATAAGGTAGATAACAAATGCTGGAAATGTAAATGCAAAGAAGGGACATTCTTCCACCAGTGGTGGGAATGTAAGAAAGTAAAAAGCTTCTGGGATGAGATCTATAATGAGATGAAGAAGATGTTAAGGTATACCTTTGTGAAAAGGCCAGAGGCTTTTTTATTAGGTGTTGTAGGGAAGGACATTAGAAGGAAAGATTGCAAACTTTTCCAGTATGCTGTAACAGCTGCCAGAATCGTATTGGCTCAGAGGTGGAAGCAGGAGGAAATTCCAAGGGTAGAAGAGTGGAGAGCAAAATTAATAGAATATGCAGAACTGGACAAATTAACAGGGAAAATCAGATATACTAAAGACCAAAAATTTATAAAGGACTGGGAGAAATTTGTGTGTTATCTGGAAAATAACTATGGTGCAAATACAACGCTGGCGGGTTTTAAAGAGGCTCTGTAAAGAATTTATGAATATTGTTTAATAGAAATAATGAGGGAAGGGAGGTGTAAATGGCAATATGGAAGAATGGAATGTGTACCAAAAGGATAACTATGAAAGAATGTCAGTGACGTTGAAGGAAGTCTAAAACGGATATGATTTGTTGTATAATGGATAAAATGTATAATGAGTTGGAATTCAATAAAATCATAAAAGCAAAAAAAAAAAAAAAAAAAAAAAAAAAAAGAATTCCAGAACGTCAGATTTTTGCTGAAATTGTGACCGCGCGGCTTAGGGATTTTTTCAAAAAAAGTTGTTCAGACGTCGAGGGCTAATTCTGTTTCCGATGATAAAAACCCATCTGTTTCCACCGAAAAACCTTTCAGGGGATTGTTTGCAACAGTTTGGCACCATTTTTGAGTGAATTCCAGAACGTCAGATTTTTGCTGAAATTGTGACCGCGCGGCTTAGGGATTTTTTCAGAAAAAGTTGTTCAGACGTCGAGGGCTAATTGTGTTTCCAATGAGAAAAACCCATCTGTTTCCACCGAAAAACCTTTCAGGGGATTGTTTGCAACAGTTTGGCACCATTTTTGAGTGAATTCCAGAACGTCAGATTTTTGCTGAAATTGTGACCGCGCGGCTTAGGGATTTTTTCAGAAAAAAGTTTTTCAGACGTCGAGGGCTAATTCTGTTTCCGATCATAAAAACCCATCTGTTTCCACCGAAAAACCTTTCAGGGGTTCGTTTGCAACAGTTTGGCACCATTTTTGAGGGAATTCCAGAACGTCAGATTTTTGCTGAAATTGTGACCGCGCGGCTTAGGGTTTTTTTTCAGAAAAAGTTGCTCAGACGTCGAGGGCTAATTCTGTTTTCGATGAGAAAAACACACCAGTTTCCACCGAAAAACCTTTCAGGGGATCGTTTGCAACAGTTTGGCACCATTTTTGAGTGAATTCCAGAACGTCAGATTTTTGCTGAAATTGTGACCGCGCGGCTTAGGGTTTTTTTTCAGAAAAAGTTGTTCAGACGTCGAGGGCTAATTCTGTTTCCGATCATAAAAACCCATCTGTTTCCACCGAAAAACCTTTCAGGGGTTCGTTTGCAACAGTTTGGCACCATTTTTGAGGGAATTCCAGAACGTCAGATTTTTGCTGAAATTGTGACCGCGCGGCTTAGGGTTTTTTTTCAGAAAAAGTTGCTCAGACGTCGAGGGCTAATTCTGTTTCCGATGAGAAAAACACACCAGTTTCCACCGAAAAACCTTTCAGGGGATCGTTTGCAACAGTTTGGCACCATTTTTGAGTGAATTCCAGAACGTCAGATTTTTGCTGAAATTGTGACCGCGCGGCTTAGGGATTTTTTCAAAAAAAGTTGCTCAGCGGTCGAGAGCTGATTCTGTTTCCGATGAGAAAAACACACCAGTTTCCACCGAAAAACCTTTCAGGGGATCGTTTGCAATAGTTTGGCACCATTTTTGAGTGAATTCCAGAACGTCAGATTATTGCTGAAATTGTGACCGCGCGGCTTAGGGATTTTTTCAGAAAAGTTGTTCTGACGTCGAGGGCTAATTCTGTTTCCGATGAGAAAAACCCATCTCTTTCCACAAAAAAGGCTTTCAGGGGATCGTTTGCAACAGTTTGGCACCATTTTTGAGGGAATTCCAGAACGTCAGATTTTTGCTGAAATTGTGACCGCGCGGCTTAGGTTTTTTTTTCAGAAAAAGTTGCTCACACGTCGAGGGCTAATTCTGTTTTCGATGATAAAAACCCATCTGTTTCCACCGAAAAACCTTTCAGGGGATTGTTTGCAACAGTTTGGCACCATTTTTGAGTGAATTCCAGAACGTCAGATTTTTGCTGAAATTGTGACCGCGCGGCTTAGGGATTTTTTCAGAAAAGTTGTTCAGACGTCGCGGGCTAATTCTCTTTCCGATGATAAAAACCCATCTGTTTCCACCGAAAAACCTTTCAGGGGTTCGTTTGCAACAGTTTGGCACCATTTTTGAGTGAATTCCAGAACGTCAGATTTTTGCTGAAATTGTGACCGCGCGGCTTAGGGATTTTTTCAGAAAAAGTTGTTCCGACGTCGAGGGCTAATTGTGTTTCCAATGAGAAAAACCCATCTGTTTCCACCGAAAAACCTTTCAGGGGATTGTTTGCAACAGTTTGGCACCATTTTTGAGTGAATTCCAGAACGTCAGATTTTTGCTGAAATTGTGACCGCGCGGCTTAGGGATTTTTTCAGAAAAAAGTTTTTCAGACGTCGAGGGCTAATTCTGTTTCCGATCATAAAAACCGATCTGTTTCCACCGAAAAACCTTTCAGGGGTTCGTTTGCAACAGTTTGGCACCATTTTTGAGGGAATTCCAGAACGTCAGATTTTTGCTGAAATTGTGACCGCGCGGCTTAGGGTTTTTTTTCAGAAAAAGTTGCTCAGACGTCGAGGGCTAATTCTGTTTTCGATGAGAAAAACACACCAGTTTCCACCGAAAAACCTTTCAGGGGATCGTTTGCAACAGTTTGGCACCATTTTTGAGTGAATTCCAGAACGTCAGATTTTTGCTGAAATTGTGACCGCGCGGCTTAGGGTTTTTTTTCAGAAAAAGTTGTTCAGACGTCGAGGGCTAATTCTGTTTCCGATCATAAAAACCCATCTGTTTCCACCGAAAAACCTTTCAGGGGTTCGTTTGCAACAGTTTGGCACCATTTTTGAGGGAATTCCAGAACGTCAGATTTTTGCTGAAATTGTGACCGCGCGGCTTAGGGTTTTTTTTCAGAAAAAGTTGCTCAGACGTCGAGGGCTAATTCTGTTTCCGATGAGAAAAACACACCAGTTTCCACCGAAAAACCTTTCAGGGGATCGTTTGCAACAGTTTGGCACCATTTTTGAGTGAATTCCAGAACGTCAGATTTTTGCTGAAATTGTGACCGCGCGGCTTAGGGATTTTTTCAAAAAAAGTTGCTCAGCGGTCGAGAGCTGATTCTGTTTCCGATGAGAAAAACACACCAGTTTCCACCGAAAAACCTTTCAGGGGATCGTTTGCAATAGTTTGGCACCATTTTTGAGTGAATTCCAGAACGTCAGATTATTGCTGAAATTGTGACCGCGCGGCTTAGGGATTTTTTCAGAAAAGTTGTTCTGACGTCGAGGGCTAATTCTGTTTCCGATGAGAAAAACCCATCTCTATCCACAAAAAAGGCTTTCAGGGGATCGTTTGCAACAGTTTGGCACCATTTTTGAGGGAATTCCAGAACGTCAGATTTTTGCTGAAATTGTGACCGCGCGGCTTAGGTTTTTTTTTCAGAAAAAGTTGCTCACACGTCGAGGGCTAATTCTGTTTTCGATGATAAAAACCCATCTGTTTCCACCGAAAAACCTTTCAGGGGATTGTTTGCAACAGTTTGGCACCATTTTTGAGTGAATTCCAGAACGTCAGATTTTTGCTGAAATTGTGACCGCGCGGCTTAGGGATTTTTTCAGAAAAGTTGTTCAGACGTCGCGGGCTAATTCTCTTTCCGATGATAAAAACCCATCTGTTTCCACCGAAAAACCTTTCAGGGGTTCGTTTCCAACAGTTTGGCACCATTTTTGAGTGAATTCCAGAAAGTCAGATTTTTGCTGAAATTGTGACCGCGCGGGTTAGGGATTTTTTCAAAAAAAGTTGCTCAGACGTCGAGAGCTAATTCTGTTTCCGATGAGAAAAACACACCAGTTTCCACCGAAAAACTTTCAGGGGATCGTTTGCAACAGTTTGGCAGAATTTTGGAGTGAATTCCAGAACATCAGATTTTTGCTGAAATTGTGACCGCGCGGCTTAGGGATTTTTTCAAAAAAATATTTCTCCGCAATTTCAGACGTCGAGGGCTAATTCTGTTTCCGATGATAAAAACACACCAGTTTCCACCGAAAAACCTTTCAGGACTGTGTTTGCAACAGTTTGGCACCATTTTTGAGTGAATTCCAGAACGTCACATTTTTGCTGAAATTGTGACCGCGCGGCTTAGGGATTTTTTCGAAAAAAGTTGCTCAGACGTCGAGGGCTAATTCTGTTTTTCATGAGAAAAACCCATCTGTTTCCACCAAAAAAACTTTCAGGGGATCGTTTGCAACAGTTTGGCACCATTTTTGAGTGAATTCCAGAACGTCAGATTTTTGCTGAAATTGTGACCGCGTGGCTTAGAGATTTTTTCAAAAAAAGTTGTTCAGACGTCGAGGGCTATTTCTGTTTCCGATGAGAAAAACCCATCTGTTTCCACAGAAAAACCTTTCAGGGGATTGTTTGCAACAGTTTGGCACCATTTTTGATGGAATTCCAGAACGTCAGATTTTTGCTGAAATTGTGACCGCGCGGCTTAGGGATTTTTTCAGAAAAAGTTGTTCAGACGTCGAGGGCTAATTCTGTTTCCGATGAGAAAAACACACCAGTTTCCACCGAAAAACCTTTCAGGGGATCGTTTGCAACAGTTTGGCACCATTTTTGAGTTAATTCCAGAACGTCAGATTTTTGTTGAAATTGTGACCGTGCGGCTTAGGGATTTTTTCAAAAAAAGTTGCTCAGACGTCGAGGGCTAATTCTGTTTCCGATGAGAAAAACACACCAGTTTCCACCGAAAAAGCTTTCAGGGGATCGTTTGCAACAGTTTGGCACCATTTTTGAGTGAATTCCAGAATGTCAGATTTTTGCTGAAATTGTGACCGCGCGGCTTAGGGATTTTTTCAAAAAAGTTGTTCAGACGTCGAGGGCTAATTCTGTTTTTCATGAGAAAAACCCATCTGTTTCCACCAAAAAAACTTTCAGGGGATCGTTTGCAACAGTTTGGCACCATTTTTGAGTGAATTCCAGAACGTCAGATTTTTGCTGAAATTGTGACCGCGTGGCTTAGAGATTTTTTCAAAAAAAGTTGTTCAGACGTCGAGGGCTATTTCTGTTTCCGATGAGAAAAACCCATCTGTTTCCACAGAAAAACCTTTCAGGGGATTGTTTGCAACAGTTTGGCACCATTTTTGATGGAATTCCAGAACGTCAGATTTTTGCTGAAATTGTGACCGCGCGGCTTAGGGATTTTTTCAGAAAAAGTTGTTCAGACGTCGAGGGCTAATTCTGTTTCCGATGAGAAAAACACACCAGTTTCCACCGAAAAACCTTTCAGGGGATCGTTTGCAACAGTTTGGCACCATTTTTGAGTTAATTCCAGAACGTCAGATTTTTGTTGAAATTGTGACCGTGCGGCTTAGGGATTTTTTCAAAAAAAGTTGCTCAGACGTCGAGGGCTAATTCTGTTTCCGATGAGAAAAACACACCAGTTTCCACCGAAAAAGCTTTCAGGGGATCGTTTGCAACAGTTTGGCACCATTTTTGAGTGAATTCCAGAACGTCAGATTTCTGCTGAAATTGTGACCGCGCGGCTTAGGGGTTTTTTCAAAAAAAGTTGTTCAGACGTCGAGGGCTAATTCTGTTTCCGATGAGAAAAACACACCACTTTCCACCGAAAAACCTTTCAGGGGATTGTTTGCAACAGTTTGGCACCATTTTTGAGTGAATTCCAGAACGTCAGGTTTTTGCTGAAATTGTGACCGAGCGGCTTAGGGATTTTTTCAAAAAAAGTTGCTCAGACGTCGAGAGCTAATTCTGTTTCAGATGAGAAAAACACACCAGTTTCCACCGAAAAACCTTACGTGCAGGCCGTAAATTTTATGTTCTCTTTCCACAACCTTTCCCAATCCTCCAGTTGAATATTATATCCTAAGTCCCTTGCCCACTGTACCATCACTGACTTCACCTCCTCATCTTTCGTGTGCCACTCTAACATTATTTTATACATCTTTGATAGATTTTTAAATTCGTTATTTATTATTTCCTTTTGGAAGGTTGATTCTTTTTCTGCATACCCCCTTTCCTTCAACTCTTTTTTAAACATTTCGTTTATCTGGAAGTAGTGTAGCCAATCATATGTTAATGCTTTAACTTGGTCGTATGATTTCATTTTCCACTTCCCTCCTTCATTGGTAACCATTTCTCCATATGTTCCCAACTTTCCTCTCATGTTAGTTTTCTTAACACACATTATTTCTAACGGGGATAACCAATGTGGGACTTTTGGTTCTAGTATATTTTTATATCTATCCCAAACCTCTATTAGTGCTCCTCTAAAAATGTGATTTCCAAATCCCTTATGTACTCTCTTTTTGTCTTTTTGCTTAGGGATTTTTTCAGAAAAGTTGTTCAGACGTCGAGGGCTAAAAATATTTCTCCGCAATTTCAGACGTCGAGGGCTAATTCTGTTTCCGATGATAAAAATCCATCCGTTTCCACCGAAAAATGTTTCAGGGGTTCGTTTGCAGCAGTTTGGCACCATTTTTGAGTGAATTCCAGAACGTCACATTTTTGCTGAAATTGTGACCGCGCGGCTTAGGGATTTTTTCAGAAAAAGTTGTTCAGACGTCGAGGGCTAATTCTGTTTCTGATGAGAACAACCCATCTGTTTCCACCGAAAAACCTTTCAGGGGATTGTTTGCAACAGTTTGGCACCATTTTTGAGTGAATTCCAGAACGTCAGATTTTTGTTGAAATTGTGACCGCGCGGCTTAGGGATTTTTTCAAAAAAAGGTGCTCAGACGTCGAGGGCTAATTCTGTTTCCGATGAGAAAAACACACCAGTTTCCACCGAAAAACCTTTCAGGGGATCGTTTGCAACAGTTTGGCACCATTTTTGAGGGAATTCCAGAACGTCAGATTTTTGCTGAAATTGTGACCGCGCGGCTTAGGGATTTTTTCAGAAAAGTTGTTCAGACGTCGAGGGCTAATTCTCTTTCCGATGATAAAAACCCATCTGTTTCCACCGAAAAACCTTTCAGGGGTTCGTTTGCAACAGTTTGGCACCATTTTTGAGTGAATTCCAGAACGTCAGATTTTTGCTGAAATTGTGACCGCGCGGCTTAGGGATTTTTTCAAAAAAGTTGTTCAGACGTCGAGGGCTAATTCTGTTTTTCATGAGAAAAACCCATCTGTTTCCACCAAAAAAACTTTCAGGGGATCGTTTGCAACAGTTTGGCACCATTTTTGAGTGAATTCCAGAACGTCAGATTTTTGCTGAAATTGTGACCGCGTGGCTTAGGGATTTTTTCAAAAAAATATTTCTCCGCAATTTCAGACGTCGAGGGCTAATTCTGTTTCCGATGATAAAAATCCATCCGTTTCCACCGAAAAATGTTTCAGGGGTTCGTTTGCAGCAGTTTGGCACCATTTTTGAGTGAATTCCAGAACGTCACATTTTTGCTGAAATTGTGACCGCGCGGCTTAGTGATTTTTTCAAAAAAAGGTGCTCAGACGTCGAGAGCTAATTCTGTTTCCGATGAGAAAAACACACCAGTTTCCACCGAAAAACCTTTCAGGGGATCGTTTGCAACAGTTTGGCACCATTTTTGAGTGAATTCCAGAACGTCAGATTTTTGTTGAAATTGTGACCGCGCGGCTTACGGATTTTTTCAAAAAAAGTTGCTCAGACGTCGAGAGCTAATTCTGTTTCCGATGAGAAAAACACACCAGTTTCCACCGAAAAACCTTTCAGGGGATTGTTTGCAACAGTTTGGCACCATTTTTGAGTGAATTCCAGAACGTCAGATTTTTGTTGAAATTGTGACCGCGCGGCTTAGCAATTTTTTCAGAAAAAGTTGTTCAGTCGTCGAGGGCTAATTCTGTTTCCGATGATAAAAACCCATCTGTTTCCACCGAAAAAGCTTTCAGGGTATTGTTTGCAACAGTTTGGCACCATTTTTGAGTGAATTCCAGAACGTCAGATTTTTGTTGAAATTGTGACCGCGCGGCTTAGGGATTTTTTCAGAAAAAGTTGTTCAGTCGTCGAGGGCTAATTCTGTTTCCGATGAGAAAAACCCATCTGTTTCCACCGAAAAACCTTTCAGGGGTTCGTTTGCAACAGTTTGGCACCATTTTTGAGTGAATTCCAGAACGTCAGATTTTTGCTGAAATTGTGACCGCGCGGCTTAGGGATTTTTTTTTTAAAAGTTGTTCAGATTTCGAGGGCTAATTCTGTTTTTGATGATAAAAACCCATCTGTTTCCACCGAAAAACCTTTCAGGGGATTGTTTGCAACAGTTTGGCACCATTTTTGAGTGAATTCCAGAATGTCAGATTTTTCCTGAAATTGTGACCGCGCGGCTTAGGGATTTTTTCAAAAAAAGGTGCTCAGACGTCGAGGGCTAATTCTGTTTCCGATGAGAAAAACACAGCAGTTTCCACCGAAAAACCTTTCAGGGGATCGTTTGCAACAGTTTGGCACCATTTTTGAGTGAATTCCAGAACGTCAGATTTTTGCTGAAATTGTGACCACGCGGCTTAGGGATTTTTTCAAAAAAAGTTGTTCAGACGTCGAGGGCTAATTCTGTTTCCGATGATAAAAACCCATCTGTTTCCACCGAAAAACCTTTCAGGGGATTGATTGCAACAGTTTGGCACCATTTTTGAGTAAATTCCAGAACATCAGATTTTTGCTGAAATTGTGACCGCGCGGCTTAGGGATTTTTTCAGAAAAAGTTGTTCAGACGTCGAGGGCTAATTCTATTTCCAATGAGAGAAACCCATCTGTTTCCACCGAAAAACCTTTCAGGGGATTGTTTGCAACAGTTTGGCACCATTTTTGAGTGAATTCCAGAACGTCAGATTTTTGCTGAAATTGTGACCGCGCGGCTTAGGGATTTTTTCAAAAAAAGTTGTTCAGACGTCGAGGGCTAATTCTGTTTTCGATGAGAAAAACTCATCTCTTTCCACCAAAAAGGCTTTCAGGGGATCGTTTGCAACAGTTTGGCACCATTTTTGAGGGAATTCCAGAACGTCAGATTTTTGCTGAAATTGTGACCGCGCGGCTTAGGAATTTTTTCAGAAAAGTTGTTCAGACGTCGAGGGCTAATTCTCTTTCCGATGATAAAAACCCATCTGTTTCCACCGAAAAACCTTTCAGGGGTTCGTTTGCAACAGTTTGGCACCATTTTTGAGTGAATTCCAGAACGTCAGATTTTTGCTGAAATTGTGACCGCGCGGCTTAGGGATTTTTTCAAAAAAAGTTGTTCAGACGTCGAGGGCTAATTCTGTTTTCGATGAGAAAAACTCATCTCTTTCCACCAAAAAGGCTTTCAGGGGATCGTTTGCAACAGTTTGGCACCATTTTTGAGGGAATTCCAGAACGTCAGATTTTTGCTGAAATTGTGACCGCGCGGCTTAGGGATTTTTTCAGAAAAGTTGTTCAGACGTCGAGGGCTAATTCTCTTTCCGATGATAAAAACCCATCTGTTTCCACCGAAAAACCTTTCAGGGGTTCGTTTGCAACAGTTTGGCACCATTTTTGAGTGAATTCCAGAACGTCAGATTTTTGCTGAAATTGTGACCGCGCGGCTTAGGAATTTTTTCAGAAAAAGTTGTTCAGTCGTCGAGGGCTAATTCTGTTTCCGATGAGAAAAACCCGTCTGTTTCCACCGAAAAACCTTTCAGGGGATTTTTTGCAACAGTTTGGCACCATTTTTGAGTAAATTCCAGAACGTCAGATTTTTCCTGAAATTGTGACCGCGCGGCTTAGGGATTTTTTCAAAAAAATATTTCTCCGCAATTTCAGACGTCGAGGGCTAATTCTGTTTCCGATGATAAAAATCCATCCGTTTCCACCGAAAAATGTTTCAGGGGTTCGTTTGCAGCAGTTTGGCACCATTTTTGAGTGAATTCCAGAACGTCACATTTTTGCTGAAATTGTGACCGCGCGGCTTAGGGATTTTTTCAGAAAAAGTTGTTCAGACGTCGAGGGCTAATTCTGTTTCTGATGAGAACAACCCATCTGTTTCCACCGAAAAACCTTTCAGGGGATCGTTTGCAACAGTTTGGCACCATTTTTGAGTGAATTCCAGAACGTCAGATTTTTGCTGAAATTGTGACCGCGCGGCTTAGGGATTTTTTCAAAAAAAGTTGTTCAGACGTCGAGGGCTAATTCTGTTTCCGATGATAAAAACCCATCTGTTTCCACCGAAAAACCTTTCAGGGGATTGATTGCAACAGTTTGGCACCATTTTTGAGGGAATTCCAGAACGTCAGATTTTTGCTGAAATTGTGACCGCGCGGCTTAGGGATTTTTTCAGAAAAGTTGTTCAGACGTCGAGGGCTAATTCTCTTTCCGATGATAAAAACCCATCTGTTTCCACCGAAAAACCTTTCAGGGGTTCGTTTGCAACAGTTTGGCACCATTTTTGAGTGAATTCCAGAACGTCAGATTTTTGCTGAAATTGTGACCGCGCGGCTTAGGGATTTTTTCAAAAAAGTTGTTCAGACGTCGAGGGCTAATTCTGTTTTTCATGAGAAAAACCCATCTGTTTCCACCAAAAAAACTTTCAGGGGATCGTTTGCAACAGTTTGGCACCATTTTTGAGTGAATTCCAGAACGTCAGATTTTTGCTGAAATTGTGACCGCGTGGCTTAGAGATTTTTTCAAAAAAAGTTGTTCAGACGTCGAGGGCTAATTCTGTTTCCGATGAGAAAAACCCGTCTGTTTCCACCGAAAAACCTTTCAGGGGATTTTTTGCAACAGTTTGGCACCATTTTTGAGTGAATTCCAGAACGTCAGATTTTTGCTGAAATTGTGACCGCGCGGCTTAGGGATTTTTTCAGAAAAGTTGTTCAGACGTCGAGGGCTAATTCTCTTTCCGATGATAAAAACCCATCTGTTTCCACCGAAAAACCTTTCAGGGGATTGTTTGCAACAGTTTGGCACCATTTTTGAGTGAATTCCAGAATGTCAGATTTTTCCTGAAATTGTGACCGCGCGGCTTAGGGATTTTTCAAAAAAATATTTCTCCGCAATTTCAGACGTCGAGGGCTAATTCTGTTTCCGATGATAAAAATCCATCCTTTTCCGCCGAAAAATGTTTCAGGGGTTCGTTTGCAGCAGTTTGGCACCATTTTTGAGTGAATTCCAGAACGTCAGATTTTTGCTGAAATTGTGACCGCGCGGCTTAGGAATTTTTTCAGAAAAAGTTGTTCAGTCGTCGAGGGCTAATTCTGTTTCCGATGAGAAAAACCCGTCTGTTTCCACCGAAAAACCTTTCAGGGGATTTTTTGCAACAGTTTGGCACCATTTTTGAGTGAATTCCAGAACGTCAGATTTTTGCTGAAATTGTGACCGCGCGGCTTAGGGATTTTTTCAGAAAAGTTGTTCAGACGTCGAGGGCTAATTCTCTTTCCGATGATAAAAACCCATCTGTTTCCACCGAAAAACCTTTCAGGGGATTGTTTGCAACAGTTTGGCACCATTTTTGAGTGAATTCCAGAATGTCAGATTTTTCCTGAAATTGTGACCGCGCGGCTTAGGGATTTTTTCAAAAAAATATTTCTCCGCAATTTCAGACGTCGAGGGCTAATTCTGTTTCCGATGATAAAAATCCATCCGTTTCCACCGAAAAATGTTTCAGGGGTTCGTTTGCAGCAGTTTGGCACCATTTTTGAGTGAATTCCAGAACGTCACATTTTTGCTGAAATTGTGACCGCGCGGCTTAGTGATTTTTTCAAAAAAAGGTGCTCAGACGTCGAGAGCTAATTCTGTTTCCGATGAGAAAAACACACCAGTTTCCACCGAAAAACCCTTTCAGGGGATCGTTTGCAACAGTTTGGCACCATTTTTGAGTGAATTCCAGAACGTCAGATTTTTGTTGAAATTGTGGACCGCGCGGCTTACGGATTTTTTTCAAAAAAAGTTGCTCAGACGTCGAGAGCTAATTCTGTTTCCGATGAGAAAAACACACCAGTTTCCACCGAAAAACCTTTCAGGGGATTGTTTGCAACAGTTTGGCACCATTTTTGAGTGAATTCCAGAACGTCAGATTTTTGTTGAAATTGTGACCGCGCGGCTTAGCAATTTTTTCAGAAAAAGTTGTTCAGTCGTCGAGGGCTAATTCTGTTTCCGATGATAAAAACCCATCTGTTTCCACCGAAAAAGCTTTCAGGGTATTGTTTGCAACAGTTTGGCACCATTTTGAGTGAATTCCAGAACGTCAGATTTTTGTTGAAATTGTGACCGCGCGGCTTAGGGATTTTTTCAGAAAAAGTTGTTCAGTCGTCGAGGGCTAATTCTGTTTCCGATGAGAAAAACCCATCTGTTTCCACCGAAAAACCTTTCAGGGGTTCGTTTGCAACAGTTTGGCACCATTTTTGAGTGAATTCCAGAACGTCAGATTTTTGCTGAAATTGTGACCGCGCGGCTTAGGGATTTTTTTTTTAAAAGTTGTTCAGATTTCGAGGGCTAATTCTGTTTTTGATGATAAAAACCCATCTGTTTCCACCGAA
>NW_028293424.1:0-74767 GCF_964106645.2 Podarcis pityusensis
GGCAGCCCAGACAACAAGAGCAGGGGTCAGCAAACCTTTTCAGTAGGGGGCCGGTCCACTGTCCCTCAGACCTTGTGGGGGGCTGGACTATATTTTTAAAAAATAAATAAATGATGCAAGAGCACCACGAACCCCAGTGGCTGCTTAACTGTGTCTTGCAAGCAGCAGGGGCTGGAGGTGGTGGAGGGATGATGAGCGGCACGCGAAAGGGCTCTGGAAAGGGGCTGCTTAAAATGGCGGCCACTCAAACTCTGCTGCTGCTGCTGGCACCAACAAAGCCCAGTCCCCTTCCTCCTCTAGGCAGGGCAGGAGAAGCCAGGAGGAGGGAGGAAGGAGGCGCCGGTGCCGTGTGAGGGAGGGGGGGAGAGGGAAAGAACGTGCGAGCTGGCAATCCACACAGCAAATCCTGGACAGTCCGCAGGCCAGATCCAGAAGGCAATTGGGCCTGATCCAGCCCCCGGGCCTTAGTTTGCCAACCCATGAACAAGAGCCTTGCTGATGTGGTCCAAAGGAAAGCAGAGCAATATATTTGGTACCAGCTTGGCTGCAGGAGTTGCCAGAAGGAGGTATACAAGATGCTGTCCAACTGTATTAGGGACTCCACTCCGGTTTTGTGTAATTTACTACTTAGTTCTTTCTTCTTCCAAAGATGTATTGCAAGGCAGTGGGTATGGATTTTTCCTTGGGGTTTACTCCTGAAGGGCACGACGTGAGCACGTCATGTGGCGCAGGCCCCCTCAATCACGGGGGCAAGCCAGTGTGCCTGAGGGTTGGCATCAGATAACAACAGCAGGTGGTGACAGAGTCATTCCCCTGAAAAAGGGAGACATTCAGCATCATACAAGGAAGGAGGAGGCTGCCATGGTAACAAGGAGGCATTATGTCACCACAGGAAAAAAAGTGCTTTTTGCAGGAGAGTTTTGAAACGTAGGTTGCCAGGGGGAACAGGGGAGATGCTGGAAGCGGAAGGGGAGGAGTTGCTTTCTGCAAAGGATGCTGGGAAGAAAAAGCAGGAAGTGGGTGGAACTCTATGCACCCTGGCTTGGAGAGGCAGCACAGAGAGGCTGGGGGGGGGGGTCATGACTGGCTGGTGCTTTGGATCCAAGCTTGACTGGAACTAGGAGAGGAGCAACAAGAGACACTCTTTGGGGTGTGATGTACTGCACCTCCTTCATACCAAGGCTCACGTGTAAATATGTAAAATAAACTATATTTCTTAAAGACACTCGTCTCTGCTGTGCTTTGATTTCCCAACAGAAGCACAACCCTGGTTAAATGCCAAGACCCCTGGAATCTGGGTGGCCAGTAACACTATGCTTGTGCGTCCCAACTTATTTGCTTTCAGAATGCAGTTGTGGAACTGTAACAACAGGAGACAGGTTGCTGGATGTGCTCAGGTGTCTTGGGTTTGGAATACGCCACAAACCTTCCAAAACGGAAATCAAATCTGCTATATGCTAATAAAACTGTCATCCAGGGCCCCCTATGAAGTGGTGGGCATTTATAAGCAACCAAGGTCACGCTTGACTGTTTGGGGAAAGGAATCGGATGCTGGAAACATGATTTGATTACCAAGCCCGGATGATTTCATTTGAAAGCCAAGGGGGCTCTTCGTTCAATACGGACTCTAAAAATATTTTTCTCACCACCACCACCACCCTACTGACAATTTACCATGGGAAGTCTGTTATCTAACATTAAATAAGTTTGACACGTCTCAAGATAAACACCTGTATTTGATTTAGAACATCCCACTTCATTTTCAGAAAGCATTAGAAGAGTCACACACCTCTGAGCACTCATCTCCAAAACGCTTCCCTTCACAGACAGCCAGAGAACTATACCAAGGGTTTGTTGATTAAATGAGCATCTATGTTGCCCCCAAGTGACCTGCTTGTGTGTGTGGATCACATTATGCCTCCTGTTCTATACAGTCGTACCTTGGAAATTGAATAAAATCCATTATGGAAGTCCGTTTGACTTCCAAAATGTTCAAAAACCAAATTGCGACTTCTAATTGGCTGCAGGAAGCACCTGCAGCCAATCAGAAGCCATGGAAGCCCCATCGGACATTTGGGTTCCAAAAGAATGGTCGCTAACTGGAACAATCGCTTCCAGGTTTGTGGCAATGAGGAGCCAAAACGTCTGAGTTCCAGGGCATTTGGGATCCATGGTATGACTGTACCTCCGTAATAGTGGATCACTCCATCAACAATGTGAAACTGTGGTTCGAGTGTCACATTAGGACATGGGAGACCATGCTTCAAATACCCAATCAGACCTGAAGCTCACTGGGTGTGCCAGTCACTGTCTCTCAGTCTAACCTACCTCACAGGGTTGTTGCAGGGATTAATGGGGGATTGTGAGAACTAGGTATGGCACCTTGCGATCCTTGGAGGAAAAGGTGGAACATAAATGCATTATTATTATTTTTTTAAAAAATCTGTTGTTTCATAGTGACTCAAGGGCATGCTTAAAAAAAAAAATCACCCACTGAACCTGAGGAAGCTGACAGGTCATGTGTAGCATATAATTTTTAACAAATCTTCAGGCTCTGGTGTCAGATGCACTGATATCATTAGGGCTCTTTGTGGTTTAAGACATCAGTTGATTATGGTGACTTAAGACAGAGTGGCAGATTCCCAGTGAGGCACATTACTTAAACATGTGTGCGCACAAGTATGGATGGTGAGCCTGTCTCTTCAAAGCCTGCCTCATTGCAGAGAGATAAATGTATTTCCTCTACCGTTTGACCCTGATAGGCTCGCAAACTGATAGCAGATGACTTGTGTTGATCTTTTCCTATTATTGAGCAAAATATATTCCTCTCTTCCTTTTATTATTAGTTTCTCTCTTTTTTGCCCCCTCAGGCACGTCTGTGTGTGCAATAAATAAAAATTCACATTTTTTTTCCTGCTACAAGAATATCCTTGTCATTTGAACTGCATATGTGCCATGCCTTTATAGCATATTTGAAACACAGCCCCCCCAAGAAAAAAGAATCTTAGGGACAGTAGTTTGTATAAGGTTTTGTAATTCCATGAGGGGTAAAGATGGGGCTCATAAACCTGGGAAGGTAATCTGTTCTAGGAGAAGGAAAACTCTGACCCTAAACTTCTGCTGTCTTGTGGGATATCTTTGGGAGAAGAAAGGCTAAAGAGTAAACCCTAAACAAATCTGGAGCAGAGTCCTTAAAATGGTTGGATGGCGCCTTGTTCGCTGCCTTTTGGCAACTCCTGCAGCCAAGCATATGGCTCTGTTTTCTTTTGGACCACATCAGCAAGGGTGAAAGAAAAGTCTCATTGTCTGGGCATCCTAGGACCTCCATGCACATTGCCCAGGCTTGTTCCCTGGGGGGGGGTCACTTCACTGCTGCTAATGAAGTGGTTTGACTTCCCCGCCCCCCAGAGGTGCACTCCATTGCCTCTCACTGTACAGTGCTGCACATATTAAATAGTGCTTCCTGAACCAGCTAAGTCATGGACATCTAATGAACCCTGTATGTGGAAATGGGATTTAAAAACCCTTGGCCTTGCCCCCATTGATTCAAGAATGGAGCCACGGTAGAATGGGTGGCCCTCAGGCTGGCACAGGGCCAATTAGCCTAATCTGGGAGTTGCAGATGGGGGACTTCAGGGTGAATTAGGGGGTCTGTGCACAGCCCTAGTGAATATACTCCAGAGGGAGGTATCTGCCTTTGCCCTGCACTGAAAAATATACTAGCCCTCAAGAATTCTATTGCATGCTAAGGTAAAGGTAAAGGGACCCCTGACCATTAGGTCCAGTTGTGGCCAACTCTGGGGTTGTGGCACTCATCTTGCTTTATTGGCCGAGGGAGCCGGCGTACAGCTTCCGGGTCATGTGGCCAGCATGACTAAGCCACTTCTGGCGAACCAGAGCAGCGCACGGAAACACCGTTTACCTTCCCTCCAGAGCGGTACCTATTTATCTACTTGCACTTTGATGTGCTTTCGAACTGCTAGGTTGGCAGGATCAGGGACCGAGCAACGGGAGCTCACCCTGTCGCAGGGATTTGAACCGCCAGCCTTCTGATCAGCAAGTCCTAGGCTCTGTGGTTTAACCCACAGCGCCACCCGCGTTCCACATTGCATGCTAATACAACTGCAAAAGGTGGGAAACCACACCCAGTATTTACCCTCAAAGACAGAGATGCAGTTTCACCAGGGACTGGAAGCAAATAGGCACCACCCCAAGTGAATAGGGACAATGGGAGGGTGGATTTGCTAGCCTTTGCTACCTCTTGTACACACAAGACTTGCTGATGACGTTCAAGGCCTGCCTCAGACATTGTGAACTGATGGGAAATTGCCACCCGTTTTCATCCAGGACTGGGTGCATTGCGCTCAGTGTGAATCTGCCTTGATTGCCCAAACTACTTTAGGAAATCACTCTTTTCCTGTTACTTGTGTATGCAATGCTAAAATTTGAGCCATACCACAGTTAGGGTCAAAAGGAGCAAATCAGCTTTGCCAGAAAGCTAGGCAACAGAGTTCTTACATAATTTTTTTTCTCTCTCCCCCCCCCCCCAACAGAGACACAGATGGGAAGTCTATTACTTGCTATTTTGAAGATACTACATCTGTGTTACCAATGATTATGTAAATGCACAGATTTTATTGCCATCATCCTTCCTTTCAGCACACTTGCCTTTCACAAATTTTGGGCTAATCAGCAGTTTTGTCCATCCACATTTTCGCGCGTTTCAGCAAATAAAACGCCGTCTGCAATTTACTATTCACAGTAAATAAGTATGCACGAAACAAACGGCACATTCATAAGGGGGAAAGCAGGCACCACTAAAGTGAATTGTTTCGTGTGCAGTCAGGAAGAGTTGGCCTGGGTTGAAAAAGAGAGAAAAGGAGAAGGAGCAGGCTTGAGTTAATGGCACATTGGAGAAGCTCTTTTTTTTATATATCACTGAAGGGCTTCAGAATGCAGCCATCTTCCATTTTTTCATGAGGCGTTAAGAAACTAATGCAGCGCAGCTGGTTGGAAAGGATGGCGGCTACTCAAAAGCACAAATGGGACAGCTAACGAAGTTTACAGCTGAGTTGCTCTGGCAGCTTGTAAGCGGAGGGGAGAGCTCCATTTTATGAGCAATGTGGGGCTGGTGGTGCCCTGCATATTGAGTGATCTCCTGCAGCTTCATAATCTGAGGTGCAACATAGGTAGTGACCCTTCCCCCCCCCTCCCACACACACACTTCCTCTTCTGGCTTCCAGGGATCCTTTGACCTGCATGAATCTGCCCCGTGTGGTGAGCCAGAGAACTGCAGACTGGGGAGCATGTTCCTGGGCACAGGAAGGTGTTTAATTAATTGCATTGCATTGAATTGAATTCATATTTTTCTCCAAGGAGCTCCAGGTGGCATACATGCTTCTCCCAGACCTCCTTGTTTAAACCCCACAAGAACCATGTGAGGTGGGTTAGGCTGAGAGGCAGAGACCGGCCCAAGGTCACACAAAGGGAGCTTTATGACTGAGCAGGGATTTTATACTGAGCCCATCTAACTCGGTGGTTCCCCAGGGTTTCAGAAAGGGGTTCTCTCTCAGCCCTACTTGGAGATGCTGAAAATTGAACCCATGACCTTCCGTTGTAACTTTTAAATGCCAGAAGAAAACCTTTCTATTCTGCCAGGCATATGCAGGCAATTAAGAACACATCTTTCCACAATGGTTAATTGATGTCTATCTTTAACTATTTACATATTGTTTTTACTGTATAGTTTGTTTGTTTGTTTGTTTGTTTGTTTGTTATTGTTTAGGGTGTGTACTTTTCGAGAAGTTCCCATCGTGGTTGCCTGTCCGCAGCAGCATAACGGCATTTGCTGGTGCCCTGGGTGGCGGGTTGCGTGTGCCAGCCCAGCCCTCACTGCCGACGCCACCAGAGCAATCCTACCCCCCACTGGAGCAAAGTGGGGCCACGCTGAGCTGCCTACCCACCTGCAGGCATAGGGAACCCTGACAGCTGACACCCATGGTGGTTTGTGGCCCCTCAAAAATTGCATGCCTGGAGCTATGGCCCCCTTGTCACCCCCCATGCTACACCCTGCTTGTCTGTGTTCACACTATAGTATGTTAAGATTTTAGGAGAGGGTTATTGATGGCTACCAGCCATGATGGCTGTGCTCTGCCTTCACAGCTAGAGGCAGCAATGCTTCTGAATAGCAGTTGCTGGAAGCCTCTTGTGCTTAGGTCCCTGCTTGTGGATTTCCCACAGGTATCTGGGCAGCCACTGTGAGAACAGGATCACAGACTTGTCAAATTGTTGAGTTGGAAGGGACCCCAAGGGTCACCTAATCCAACCCCCTTGCAATGCAGGAATCACAGTGAAAGCATCCCTGACAGATGGCCATCAAAGCCATGCTTAAAAACCTCCAATGAAGGATGCTGGACTAGATGGGCCATTGGCCTGATGCAGCAAGCTCTTCTTATATTCTTAAGTTCTAATGGAAACCAAAGGAGGGGAGAGTGCTCTCGTGCTCAAGTCCTGCTTGCTGATTTCCCACAGGCCTGATCCAGCAGGCTTTTCTTATGTTGTTACGTTCTCTGGAATTAGAAAGTATCGATTGGTTTTCGGTTTGGCATTTGGAGCGACTTACCCTTACAATCCGTATAGTTAAAGCTATGGTTTTCCCAGTAGTGATGTATGGAAGTGAGAGCTGGACCATAAAGAAGGCTGATCGCTGAAGAATTGATGCTTTTGAATTATGGTGCTGGAGGAGACTCTTGAGAGTCCCATGGACTGCAAGAAGATCAAACCTATCCATTCTTAAGGAAATCAGCCCTGAGTGCTCACTGGAAGGACAGATCCTGAAGTTGAGGCTCCAATACTTTGGCCACTTCATGAGAAGAGAAGACTCCCTGGAAAAGACCCTGATGTTGGGAAAGATGGAGGGCACAAGGAGAAGGGGACGACAGAGGACAAGATGGTTGGATAGTGTTCTTGAAGCTACCAGCATGAGTTTGACCAAACTGCGTGAGGCAGTGGAAGACAGGAGTGCCTGGCGCGCTCTGGTCCATGGGGTCACGAAGAGTCGGACACGACTAAACGACTAAACGACTAAACAACAACAACAACCCTTACAATTTTTACTGCCCCAAGGCAGACCCCCTCCCCGCCAAAAAAAGCTTTCACGTGCTTAATATTTCTCAATGGCCTGCAAGTGCACAGAGCTAACCTATCCACATCAAGTTTTTTTTTCCTTCCCTGCTTCATGAGAGAGTGAATCACTATCACGGCATTTGCATTTCCATGAAACGATGTTTCGCCTGACCCTTCCGAAGCTGTACAACCAAAACTTTCAAAGTAAAATTACCAGCGTTAAATGGCATAATTTGTCTCCTCCATACTCATTACGTATGAGCCTTGGGATGATAGTTGGAATGAAAGATGATGTTTAATCTGTCACTAAATTACATACGTCTCTGCTTTGAGTGCTTATTAAGCCTTAAGCAAATCAATACCTGATTGCATTTTAATCAAGAATAGATAAGAAGAAAAATCCCATAATATGTATAAGCACTTAAAACAACCCTTCCAAAGCATTATCGAAGTTTAAACTTGTGATGGAAATGGACTGATAAAGCAAATATGTGGTAATCAGCACATACTTGGAGCCATAATGGATAATAAGCAGGAAGTTGATCTTTTAGGATTTGGACGTGTTGCTTCTTCTCTCACTAACTCAGCAGCACTGTTCCCAAAACAAAGTTTGCTGAAATGATTTGGGCTCCTGGATCCTCTAAGGGTTCCATTCCTAACAAGCCTACTCTTATTGAAGCCTAGGTCTTACTGACTATACCACTTCAGATGGACAGAGAAGTGGTAGATGATGAAATATCTTGCAGTTTAAAAATTTCCAGTGCATTAAGAAATATAACATATCATGGAGCAGCTACTGCAATCTGCTGCATATGGAGATGGTCTCCCCCCCCCCCAGTATGGAGAAGCACCTAATCCAGAGACCCCACTGCAGTCCAAACACAGGTTTACAGCTTGAACTTATTTTGTAGTTGTTGTCTTTAATTCATTGAGGACAGTGGCCACTAAACCTGATGGCTATGCTCCACCTTCTATGGTTGGAGAAATGCTTCTGAATACTGGTTTCTGGAAACCACAGGAGGGGAGAGTGTTCTTCTGCTTTGGGGCTTTCCATAAGCACCTGGATGGCCACTGCAAGAACCAGAGGAAGCCCCTCGGCTGCGCTGTGGTTCAAATGGCCTGTGGCCACGCCCCCAGCCATGTTGATTGGCCACTTGGGAGCATGACACGGCTGGGCGTCTGCATGATGCGGACAGCATCCCTTCGCCCCCCGGCCAGATCACTGAGGATCCCAGATGCCGGGCCACAACACCGCCCACCAGTAAAGGTGAGTGGACTTGCTGGACTAGGTGGGCTACTGGCCTGATCCATCCAGTTTTTCAGATGTCAAACAACATATGAAGGGCACCATGTTATATGGATTCTCCACTCGTTGATTGTAGCTGAAACAGTCAAAGGTATTGCATTTAAGGTAACATCGAGTGAGATAAAGATCTTACCCATGACGTTAGATCTAGGATAACTATTGGGATGACTATTGGTATATAAAGCCCTTAATACCTTGGGACAAGTTTACTTCCAGAACCTCCCTACCTCCTATGTGCCCACTCAACTCTTTCAATCTGTGGAACTGGTACTATTAGCACCTGCCACATAATACTTGACCTGCACTTGTAAGAAATCAATCTTTTAGAGCAGCAGCACCTATACTTTGGAACTCCCTGCCTATTGAGACCACGCAGGCACCTTCGCTGTTCTCTTTTGGGGACCTGGTTAAAACATTCATGTTTAGGCAGGCCTATCTAGCCACATGGATGCTGATGTGCTTTAACTGCTTTATAGTTAATGACTCATCATTGCATTTTTATCTGGCCTTTTTCTCCAGGGAGCTCAAGATGGTGCACATGGTTCTCCTCCTCTTCATATAATCTGAACAACAACCCTGTGAGCTAGGTCATGTTTAGAGATTGAGTGACTGACCGAAAGTCACCAAGCGAGCTTCATGGCTGAAGGAGGATTTGAAGCCTGATCCAGCGCTCTAACCATCACACCGCATTGCCTGTTAGCTGGTCTCATTCCTGTTTCATCCAAAGGGTACACTGTGTGCCTTGGAATGAAAATAAAATACACGGAGGCTCCCACAGAGGGCTGTAAACCAGAATAATAAATAAACATAGGTATAATTGCAAGGCATGGATTTGTATGCAAAGCTTCGACGTTGGCAAAAACCTAACGTGTCCTACATCTATTAGCCACTCGGGATCCGGGAGCAATTATAATTACAATGTGTCTCTCCGTAAACAAACAAGCAAACAAACTTTATGGCTATGGTCCCGTCAGCTTACTTTCCCTCAAGCATACTTCAGATTAATTACAATGCATTTGAACAGTAATATGAACATCTCTGACTCCCTTTAAATACCATTAGCACTGTCAATAAACTCGCTTCTGCCAGCAAACAAGCCCAAAAGGCTGCCTTTCCAAAAAACAAAAAAACAAACCCCACTGGGTTTTCATTTTACTCCACCCTCTCTTCAAAATGCATAGTTGGACCATACCTTTTATTGGGACAAGGGGTGGGAAAAGGCACCGTTTTCCATTCCACTGTGTTCATCGCACACAGCATTGTTTCCATTCCACCTCACTGTCCACTGTGTTGAAATTATGTGACTTGTACCTACTGTACGAAGGTAACATTTTGCCTACATTGGCCTTGGGCCCTGCCAACTACAGGGGCATGGCCCTAAAGTAGCTTCCCAGAATGGAATTTTTGCTTCAGGCTCAGAAACATCCTTCATCCTTCCTTTTGGGTCAATGTAGATGACAAACCTACCATATGGTCTATGTGGAGAACCCTTATCAGTTCCTGTGACTCAGCCTGGAGCACAAATCTGTAGCAGGAAAAGCTCTCATGGTCCCACTTTCCTCAATACAGAGGACCAAGCAGAGCTGGCCCACCCATGAGGCAAGGTGCGGTGACTGCCTCAGGCAGCAAGATCCACGGGGTCAGCAGTTACGGCCTGTAAGGAATTTATCACTCGCTGCTGCTGCTGCTGCTGCTGCTGCCACCATGATGGTAGCAATGTCTGCAATGCTCTCCTGGGAGGTTGGACCTGCAGCTTCTTCAGCAGCACACCCATTCCACCTCTATAGTGACCTCTTGGCAAATAGGAGGCACTGCTGGTCTCCTCTCACCCCCTGAGAGGAAATGGAGGGGGCTGCCATCTGAGGTTTCCTGAGGTCTTCACCCACACTGTGATGGCATCTGATTCCCACTTCAACCACTGGGTAAGGTTGATTTAATTCTCCATCCCACCCTGTTCCCAATGCAGACCCTCTGAGTATCCCTATTTTCCAGGGACAGTCCCAGATTTCCAAAGGCATCCCGTTTCTGATCTGATCCTGGAACATCCCACTTTTCCTTAGGATGTCCCTACAGTGGTACCCCGCAAGACGAATGCCTCGCAAGACGGAAAACCCGCAAGACGAAAGGGTTTTCTGTTTTGGAGGCGCTTCGCAAGACGAATTTCCCTATGGGCTTGCTTCGCAAGACGAAAGCCCATAGGGAAATCTCCGGGGACCTCTTTTAAATGCTGGCGGTGGGGAGCAAAGCCTTTCCCCCCCTCCGGCCTTCAGAAGAGGTCCAGGAAGGCCGGCGGGGGCCGAAAGGCTTTGCTCCCCACCGCCAGCATTTTAAAAGCAGTCCGGGATAGCAGGGAAGAGCTTCCCGCTATCGCGGACGGCTTTTGAAGGCAGGCGGGGGGGGCAAAGACTTTCGCCCCCTGCCCGCCTTCAGAAGAGGTCCAGGACCTCTTCTGAAGGCGGGCGGGGGGGCGAAAGTCTTTGCTCCCCCCTGCCTGCCTTCCCGGGAGAGCGGAGAAAGGCAGCGCCTTTCTCCGCTGTTCCGGACGGCTTTTGAAGGCAGGCGGGGGGGCAAAGACTTTCGCCCCCCGCCCGCCTTCAGAAGAGGTCCAGGACCTCTTCTGAAGGCGGGCGGGGGGCGAAAGTCTTTGCTCCCCCCTGCCTGCCTTCCCGGGAGAGCGGAGAAAGGCAGCGCCTTTCTCCGCTGTTCCGGACGGCTTTTGAAGGCAGGCGGGGGGGCAAAGACTTTCGCCCCCCGCCCGCCTTCAGAAGAGGTCCAGGACCTCTTCTGAAGGCGGGCGGGGGGCAAAAGTCTTTGTCCCCCCTGCCTGCCTTCCCAGGGGCTTTTACATCGCCCCGGACAGCGGAGAAGTCCTCCGCTGTCCCGGGCGATTTTAAAATGCCGCCCGCCAGCATTTTAAGATCGCCCCGGACAGCGGAGAAGTCCTCCGCTGTCCCGGGGTTTTTTAAAATGCTGGGGGTGGGAAGAAAAGCCCTTGTTTCCCCCCCCCCCAGCCTTCAGAAGAGGTCGGGGGACAGACTGTCCCCGGACCTGGTCTGAAGGCGGTTTCCCTAGGAACGCATTAATTGATTTTCAATGCATTCCTATGGGAAACCGTGCATCGCAAGACGAAAAACTCGCAAGAAGAAAAAACTTGCGGAACGAATTAATTTCGTCTTGCGAGGCACCACTGTATTTTCATCAGAGCAATGTGGGTGGGTATGGAATTATGCGACCCCTGAGCCAAGGTGATAAGTAACTATACAATATTTAGAAGACATCTGAAGGCAGCTATGTATAGGGAATTTTGTTTTGTAATGTTTAATGTTTTATTGTGTTTTTATATATGTTGGCAGCTGCCCAGTGTGGCTGGAGCAACCCAGGCAGTTGGGCGGGGTATAAATAATAAAATTGTTGTTGTTGAATAGGATGTCCCTATTTCCATCGGAGAAATGTTGAAGGATATGCCATTGTCGATCTCCCCTCACTCCCATGTTCCCAATGTAGATCTTTATTTCTCCTTTGTTCCTGATGTAGATCTTCACTAATCCCTTCTTCCCTTGTGTGGAGTTGCCATTTTGTTTTTCTCCTCAGTTGTGGAAATGTCTTGAGCCAGCCCTGGGACCTACGCTAAGGTTACCAGATTCTTTCCGATGAATCCGGGGACACTTTTCAACTTCAATGGATATTGTATAGGGACTGACTTGTAAATCCGGGGACTTTCCCCAGGAAACAGGGACGTCTGGTAACCTTAACCTATGCAATCTGAGGTGGGAAACATCACTGCCTGGCATATTCATTGCCTGTCTCTACAGTAAATGGGATGTGTATGATGGGGACATAATCAATATTGTGTTGTGTGGAAAATATTAGAAACAATGAGGTATCAGTGTGAAACAGCCACAGAGCAAAAGACAGACTACAAAGCTGGAGCCACTTTTTTTAAAAAAAGATTCAAACTGATACTCAAATGTCTCATTCTTCAAACTCCTGGAAATGGATGTTCATTCTGAGTATCCATCTATCTGTAGTTCTAAATCCAATGATTTTTATTATTATTTTTCCCTATTTGGCTCTCACCACACAAAGGACTTTTGTAGTTGGAAGAGCATTTTGAAAAGCTGGGGAGTTGAAAGCACATTTTCACAAAGCTGTTTTTCCTCTTTGTTTTCCCACCCTCCAATACCACCCTTTAAACCAGCATTATGTATGAAGAAGGGGGAAAGCCTGCATTTCATTTGCCCAGGGTCTTCTGATTCACTCTCAATTTCTTATGTTAAAAGGGGGGAGGGGGGAGAGAGAGACTTCTTACAGTAATGGAAAATCGTTTTGTAAAAAAAGAGAGAAAGAAATAAGAAATCATTAACTTTTCTATTTCTATTTTAAAATGGGATTCAATATTTCTAGAAACCTCTAAGTGCTCCAATCAGGAATTCAACCATCATAAATTAATACAGTGCAGTGTCGTAATTAAGTTCAATAATCTCATTAAGGCTTTTAATGAAATTGATTAATTTAAAAAAGGAGTTGGCTGGTGATCATGAGCTTTTTTTTAAAAAAAAAGGAGGGGGATGTAGAGAGAATGCCAGAAGTTTACTGAGCTATCTCAAATACAAAATTATTTGACACTATAGGTCTCCATGCCCAGTTCTTCACAGCGTGCAGACATATGGTGAAATGCTCCAGGGGATGGATGCTTTGTTTTCAATATTCATCTTTGGAAAGCAATGCTGGAAAGCTCAACATTTGCATTGTATTTTCTTTATCAAATTGATTCTGAGTCAGGCTTAGTTGTTTTGAATGGACCGTGTAACTACACACAATTTCAATTGCTTGACGAGCACGCACGACTGTATTGCCTGCCCTTCACTCCATGGTCCCAGGGCAGGTTGCAACATTAAAACACAAGATTAAAAACAGTTTAAAATGACACACACACACACATGTACATATTTCAGGAGGTTAGACAAGATGACCTTTGGGATCCCTTTCATCTCTACAATTCTATGATTCTCTCTCTCTCTCTCTCTCTCTGTGTGTGTGTGTGTGTGTGTGTGTGTGTGTGTGTGAAAAAGGGGAAACTATATGGCTGCTTGCTGTGAGAGAGGAATGCTAGAAATGTATTTTTGATAAGCAAGGGCTGTGTGGTTCTGAGAGAAAGTACTCAAGTGTGGTGAAAATACTAAAAAAAAAACACCCCCTTGACTGTTGGTGTCATGCAGTAATTGAAATAACTAAGAGCAATTGAAATAACTCAGAGCGGAGATGCATAAAATTGTGAATTAAAATGGATTGGACAAAGCTGGGGCTGGAGAAGGTGGGGGATGGTGGAATACTAATGGAGGAATCTAATTTATCCCCCATCCATTTTCCAAGCAATGTTCGGGTTCCTCTGACTTTGTGGGGGAAACAAGAGTTCCAAAGCGCAAGGAACATCCGTCCAAACCGCCGACCTGTCTGACCCCACTCTGCACTATAGGCACGCACAGAACACTCTCAATACACTGTCGCTGGATGGCTGCTGCATTCTCAGTGTTGGACCCCAAGATACGTGTGGGCTTTGACATTGTAATGCCATAAGGATTCTCCATTAGAACATAGATGGAATTCTCTTAACGTTTGAGTGGATGTATGGATTTATGTATTGATTTGTTATTTTTCTGAAACGAGACTTTCAGCAAATGCTTGGAATTATATAACTAGAAGAAGAAGAAAAAGAGTTTGGCTTTCACAACTGAAAATGTATCCCCCCCTCCGACTCTCTCCACACTGCTTGCCTTAATAGAGTTCTCAACACACACACACCAAAACATATACCGGGATTAAAGCTGGGACCTTCTCCCTGCAAAACTGAAGCTCTACCACTGAGCTGTGCTCCTTTCATAGCGTGAATTCTCTCCCCCACCCCCATTCCTTACCATCATTCTCATGAGGTCTTTCTCTTCCCGGGGATTGGCCAGAGATAGTACCCTGATATAAGCCAGGAGCTAGGAGTCATTGGACAGGCAATAATTCAGATCAAAGAACAAGGCCACATCTGTCCCATGCATTTAAAACACTTTGATAACACTTTTAACAGCCATGGCTCCCCCTCAAAGAATGCCAGAAAGTGTAGTTTGTTATGAGCACTGAGAGTTTTTAGGAGACCTCAGTTCCCCTCATGGAGGTACAGTTCTCACAAATTCCCTGGGAACAGGAGTTAATTGTTTAATCACTCTAGTCACTGTTGTCGGTGGTACTTGGCAACACTGAACTAGGCAAGAGTCTGTGCAAAAAGGATTGTCATATAATGAATATACAGTGGTACCCTGGGTTAAAAACTTAATTCGTTCTGGAGGTCCGTTCTTAACCTGAAACTGTTCTTAACCTGAGGTACCACTTTAGCTAACGGGGCCTCCCGCTGCCGCCGCACGATTTCTGTTCTCATCCTGAAGCAAAGTTCTTCACCTGAGGTACTATTTCTGGGTTAGCGGAGTCTGTAACCTGAAGCATCTGTAACCCGAGGTACCACTGTAGACTCTTCCAGAATCATGGTGATGTTGTATGGGAAGGGAGGAGCCTGCCATTCAAACAAAATAATAACAATAATTCACCCTGTGCCAAATGGGGCATGCCAAAATCAGAGCTGTACCCAGGCTCCCTTGTGTCCTTGGCAAGGAGCTCCTCTGAGGCACCCAGAGGAGGCTGTGCACCACACCTGGTCACCTAGAGCAGCAGAAGAGTGGTCCAGGGAGTGTGTGGATGAGCTCCTATCCACTCCAAGCCAGAGTGAAGAGGTGTGATGTTCATGCCTGCCTGGGCCTGGGCCTGGGCCCTTGGTGTGGGCCAACCTGACCAACCCCTAGGCATGCCCCTGGCCAAAATAAGCTTTATGTGCAGAAGCCAGTATTTTTAATGTAATGCTATTAAAAGTCTTATGTGGCAGTTTATGGCTCAGTGCTTCCATATATCCTGTGAGAAAAATTAATTCAATTATACTTCTGAAGAATTGTTTAATGGATCATTAGTTTACAATATGGTCTACTTTCTTGAGAGCTTTTGTTGGTTTGTTCATTTCTTTTGGCACCACGATGACAACATTTAGCCTGATGAGCCTTTGTTCTTGGGAGAGGTGATGGAACCTAAGGATTGTCTCTATAATGCATATTACCCACCGTATATTAATATCCCATTGAAACCAAAGCTTCAGTTCAGCCCTGAATATGCACACTGGTTCAGACCATCAAAGAATGTTACCCTGCCCCTTGTTTAAAAGTACAGAAGCTTCACTTAATTGTACAATACTAGAATTCGGGGTCTTCCAATTAAACTGAATATTTTCACTATGAACCTGCTTTTACTATCTGTATTTTAATAGATTTGTGTTGATTCTATGAATGTTACTTTTTAAACTATTGTCTTTTGTATATCCTTAGCTTGTTGAATTTTAATTTGTGTTGTAATTTGTGTAAGGGGGAATATAAATAAAAACAAGGAGCAGGAGGATGGAAGATTTGGGACAGGCAAGGGGAAGTTCTTCTTCCCACAGCGCATTGCTAAATTACATCCCATGAGATGTGTAATGATGGTTACCAACCTGGGGGCTTTTAATACAGGGTTTGATAAATTTTTGGAGGGGAAAGCTATCAATGGCTATTAGTCATGATGGCTGTTCTACCTCCACGGTCAGTGGCAGTCTGCCTTTGGAACGCAGAGAGTGCTGTTGTGCCCAGGTCCTGCATGAAGAAAGTGGGTGGGAAAAAGGTTTCTTTCCCTCTCTCATAACACTAAACTTTGTGAACCTCTGGTAAAGTTGAAGCAAGCAGGACACAAGCACAGGAGTGCTCTTCCCTCCTGCAGTTCCCAAAAACTGGTATTCGGGAGCATTACTGCCTCCATCAGTGGAGACAGAACAGAGCCATCATGGCTAGTAGACTTTTATAGCCCTCTCCATGAATTTGCCTGTTGTCTTTATCCATGGAGTTTTCTTGGCAGGGATACTGGAGTGGCTTGCCGGTTCCTCCTCCAGGTGGATCACGTTTGGTCAAAACTCTCCACTATGACCTGTTCATCTTGGGTGCCCTGCTCGGCATAGTTCATAGCTTCTCTGAGTTATTCAAGCCCCTTCGCCGCGGCAAGGCAGTGATCCATGAGAGCTGGGCCATAAAGAAGACTGATCGCCAAAGAATTGATGCTTTTGAATTATGGTGCTGGAGGAGACTTTTGAGAGTCCCATGGACTGCAAGAAGATCAAACCTATCCATTCTTAAGGGAATCAGCCCTGAGTGCTCACTGGAAGGACAGATCGTGAAGCTGAGGCTCCAATACTTTGGCCACCTCATGAGAAGAGAAGACTCCCTGGAAAAGACCTTGATGTTGGGAAAGATTGAGGGCACAAGGAGACGGGGACAACAGAGGATGAGATGGTTGCACAGTGTTCTCGAAGCTACCAGCATGAGTTTGACCAAACTGTGGGAGGCAGTGGAAGACAGAAGTGCCTGGCGTGGTCTGGTCCATGGGGTCACAAAGAGTCGGACATGACTAAACGACTAAACAACAACAACCATTAATTTGCCTAACTCCCTGTTAAAGCCAACTAGGTTGTTGCACCCCGAATAATAAAAAGAGGGATGGGAAGAGTCTTCTAAGCCAGGGGTCCAGATGCAATGAATATCTCCAACAGATCATGTTCTGAAAGTTAATGAAATACTCTTATTCATATAGCTACTTATCCTTCGCAACTGTTGTTTTCTGATGTCGGCCAATTCCAGAGGCTTAAAGGTAAAACATTAAATTGTTTTCCATCATCACTGATGGGCAATTATTTGCCCTGTCATGCTGGCAAGCCCATAGTCTAGCATGAATTAATGCGACCTGACAAGGTGTTATGACATTGCAATAATCAAAATATCGATGAACGTGCAGCTAATTTTGTCTGGCATCGTCATCTATCACATCAGGAAGTGAGCGCAAGACACTGAAACTGGAGTCATTCAGTGGAAACTGAGTCCAGCGATTGCCAAAAGATCTCATCCTCATTCAAGCAGAAAGAAGAAAAGGAAGATTATGAACCAACTGGAATTATGTTAAGCCGAATGAACAGGAAACTTTAAAGTGTACCGTAGCAACGCATCTTCCTACATGTTACTCTCTGGACGGTGAGGTTGCCAAAGTGTTGAAAGGGAGGTAGTCACAGATGGTGCCTGAACATGCGTAAATTCACTTCACTCAAGAGCAGATGGATATATATTTTTTTGCAAGTGAACATCTGAAACAGTGGCTCTAGGGAAATTACTAACTCACTCTTCAAGTGCGCACTGCAATGTCCTCTAGCAACTCATCCCTTCAGCTTACTCCACCATTGAGCTCAGGAAGAAACTTCAGAGTTGGGTTTGGATACATTACTGTTGAAATGTGTCACAGAACAGCAGGAGATAAGCTGAGGAGACCCTATTTTCAGGGCCACCACCCTTTGCAGTTCGAGGGGTGGTGGTGTGTGAGAGTGACTCCTCTGTGGTGGCTTCAAGGTTGTGGGATGCCTTTTCCTCCAAAGTGTGTTTTATATCGCCACTGAAAGCTTTTTTTTGACAATGTGCGGAAAAATGCATTTACTAAGTCATGATGTCTATGTTTCATCTCCACAGTCACAGGATCATGCCTCTGAATAACAGAGAATCGCAGGAGGGAAGAATTCTATTGTGCTCAGGTCCTGCTTCCAGGGTTCCCATAGGCATCTGGTTGGCCACTGTGAGAATAGGATACTGAACTAGATGGACCATTTGCCTGATCCAGCAACCTTGCATTGTGTTCTTATGTAAAGTATGTGCAAAAAAATGCATATATTCCTGAAAATAACATACAAGAAACAGAAAGACTGGAAGATTTCGCTCATCCCTAGAACTGACTGCAATGAGCAGCATTTCAGCTGACGTGAAACAAAAAAAGTTTTGTCTACGATATGCAGTTCGCACATGCAAATCATTATTTGAAACTGTTTCACCCAGGGAACACCTGCAGATGTCAATCGGGTATGTGCACAAGCAAAATGATTGCACTCATCCAGGCTCCACCTCTGCAGTGTTTCAGCTGTCCAGAACAGCAAAATGGCCTGAGCCTTGCTTCAGGAGATGACCATGTGCCGACATGTGAACTAGCCAAAATTTTCACTGCAAAATCAACTCTGCTTTCAGTTAACACCTTTTAACAAGGCTGATGATCTGTCTAGTTTCTTAAATGTTATTTTAGTGGATGAGTGGCATGTCCAGAAACAAAAATAATAATAAATCAATTTATCTGCTGCATGAGACTCAGGAATAATGAAATGGAGGGCACTGTGCTGCTGGTGTGTGCCTGAAACAAAAGGAAAGAAATAAATCTTGACAGGGATGCTTTAAGATTCATTCAAGAAAAGGTCATCTCCTCTCTATTTTCTGGACTTAGGAGAGCCTTGTTCGTTCGGCTGCACAGCCGCTTGCTGTATAAAATATGCACTTAGGCCAAGAGGTCCATTAATGGATGCTTCATCATCTGCAGCCGCTTATGTTCTCTGCTAGGTAGCTCCTCCACAAGACTAGACGTCGGGATTGTCCCCCATGCTTTGTCCAATTCATCAACCTGGTGATACATCATCAGCATGCTGAGACTTTATTCAGAGAAGCAACAAGGCTCTTGATCTTGTCTTAATCATGCCCAACTCCTTCATTCTGGTGGAGACTGGAGCCCATTGGCATGGTAGGCTGAATGGCAGGGAGGCCAGCAGTTGTTGTTGTTTAGTTGTTGAGTCGTATCCAACTCTTCGTGACCCCATGGACCAGAGCACGCCAGGCACTCCTGTCTTCCACTGCCTCCCGCAGTTTGGCCAAACTCATGTTAGTAGCTTTGAGAACACTGTCCAACCATCTCATCCCCTTCTCCTTGTGCCCTCAAACTTTCCCAACATCAGAGTCTTTTCCAGGGAGTCTTCTCTTCTCATAAGGTGGCCAAAGTATTGGAGCCTTAGCTTCAGGATCTGTCCTTCCAGTGAGCTCTCAGGGCTGGTTTCCTTCAGAATGGATAGTAGGTGGTGCCAATGAACCATCTACCTCGTGTTTTGCCCCCATCCTCCTACCTGAAGAGTTCTACCACTGCAATATTATTTTGATTGAGTCTTTGAGGAAGGAGGAGAGATGGGGGAATTTTTGTGTGTGGATGTCCTTCCCAGAAGGTCCATCCAGAAAGGCATGTATGCCTTTGGGAATGACCCCGTCAGTGGAGACATGGAAAGGGAACTACCATTGCTGAAGCATCTCTCTGGTCTTCCTTGCTTCTCTGCAGATCCCAGGAATGCTGCACCCATGCTTGCTCTCCTTTCTCGCTCTCCATCTCAATCTCCAATCCCCTAAACATTGAGAGCAGGGATGGAGGAGGGATTTGATTCAGTTTACAATTCACGCTTACCAAAACAAGATGTGAACTAACACGCAGCCATCCTTAGGAAGCTGCACTTCTCCCAATCTTGCAGTGCCGTTCCCCAGCCAAGTAATGTGTGCAAGAATGCATTTACTAGGGTAAAGTGTGCATAGAAATACATATAGTAGCATCTGGTTGACCACTGTGAGAACAGGATGCTGGACCAGATTGGCTGTTGGCCTGATCCTGCAGGCTCATCTTATGTCTAACGTTTGCATGTTCTCGACTGCCATTATCTTGTACTTTTGGCCAGAATGCCTCTTAGCAATAATTCTACATCCTGATGTAAGCCTGTCCCTCCCAGAGACATTATTGAGGCGGGGGGAGGGGCGGGAGAGATGCCATTGGCCAGGTGTTTTTGTCAGCATTTCTGACCACACCACACTGTGGAGGTTGAGAAGTCTCATGTGAAACAATGTTGCATCATATCTGCGGAGAGAGCTCTCAGCATAGTTAACCCTATAATGCCAGAGAATTTCATTTCTCCCTGGGGGTGGGGGTCTGAAACTTTTTTGCTCACTTTTAAAGGGACCATTTGGGACATGTTTTGCATTTCAACTGAACAAAGATTCCTTTGGAATACCAATAATAGAAACAATTGGTCTTTTGAGACTGGGACCCTGTACTTGCTTACCTGGGAGCAAGCCCCATTCAGCTCAGTGAGGCTTACATCTGAGTAGACTGGTATGGGATTGTGCTATCTTAGTGTAAAATGCCAGTAGTGATGTATGGAAGTGTATGGAAGTGAGAGCTGGACCATAAAGAAGGCTGATCGCCGAAGAATTGATGCTTTTGAATTATGATGCTGGAGGAGACTCTTCAGAGTCCCATGGACTGCAAGAAGATCAAACCTATCCATTCTTAAGGAAATCAGCCCTGAGTGCTCACTGGAAGGAACAGATCATGAAGCTGAGGCTCCAATACTTTGGCCACCTCATGAGAAGGGAAGACTCCCTGGAAAAGACCCTGATCTTGGGAAAGATGGCGGGCACAAGGAGAAGGGGACGACAGAGGACGAGATGGTTGGATAGTGTTCTCGAAGCTACAAACATGAGCCTGACCAAACTGCGGGAGGCAGTGGAAGACAGGAGTGCCTGGCGTGCTCTGGTCCATGGGGTCACGAAGAGTCGGACACGCCTAAATGGCTAAACAACAAAAACAACAACAAGTGTAAAATGCACTCTCCTAGAAAATCAGTAGAAATTTTCCTTTAAAATTAAATTAGTTGTTAAAAATGCTTTAGAAACCCTAAACATTCCTATCAAATAAATAAATATACGAAAGTATGTTTGTGTGTGCCATACATGCACATGTGTGTGTAAGAGTACATGCCACCATTCTCATTAATATTTTGCTTAGACTTCTGCGTAGGGGTAAGAACATTTTAAGGCAAATGCTCAGAAGCTTTCCAGTGAATTCAGCATGTTCTCTTAGTTTAGCCTCGAGCCATTATGAGCAAAATGGCCAAAAGCAACTTCTAAAATAAGTTAATAAATTAGTACTTTTTTAAAAAAACAGGAATAAGAAAATGAAGCTTATTCACATTTAAATAAACAATGTAAGGACAACTTAAGAAAATGTAAGAGGTGGCAGCATTTTAAGAGCATCCTTACAAAATCCAAAGTAATAAAAGCAAGCCAGCATTAAAATATTGATTGCCCTGATGGCATCACAGTGGTCAGCATTGTCTGCGCCATAGTTTTCAAAGGCCTGTCTAAAGAAAAAGGTCTTGTGCCAGCCACATTGAAGGGCTCAACATAAGCTCCAGTCCTGACCATAGGTTCACGCTAAGCAAATGTTGCCAGTGCAAAGAAGAGACGGGCATAAGGATTTGCATTAAAACAGGCTGTAACTTGATTGCTAATGCACTAAACCAATTCTGCAGCTTAAAAGTAGCAACTGCAGACTCAGTTAAAAGGTGGTGTTGGTTGGAGGAGACTCGCTAACGTCTTGACATCCATGAGATCTGGGTTGGCCATCCCAGCCAATGGCCTTTGGGGACCTGTTCATTACTGAGATGCCCAGTGGACTTATGGTATGTTGTCATCTGCTGGAGGGGAACACCAGCACTCCAAAGTATCAGACCAACACACACACATCAGCCAGCCAGCTCCAACTTGTGGTCTTTATATGCACAAAAGCTGCCCCAGGTCATCTGACCCTTTAAAAAATATAATTCTCTTTGTCTCTCCTAGAGAAGACTGTGCAAGGGGTGTGGGTGTGTGAATGAGACTGGCAAACTTATGAGACTTTACAGACTTATTATGAGGCACAAAGCAGCATAAAACAACTCCTGCTACTCACAGTAAAACTCACTCAACTGCTGGGAGCTCTGATACCTAGCCCAACTTACCCTCTTACCTGATACAAGTTTGGGTCTAGCCAGCTCCGCCAACACTGCCCGTCTACCTGCCCAAGCTCTGATAACAAAAGAATTAGAAGAAATTATAGCCAAAAATAATGATACATATCCTAAGGTAGTCAGAAGCCCCAGGAAAGGCCAAAAGAAAGATAAGGGCAATCAGAGAGTTTGACAAATGTTCCTGCCTGGCCCTGCCAGGAGACTATGTATCAGGGGGTATTGTTTGCTTGTTTTATTTATAAAAAAACCTAGTGTTATTTACAACAATTGTACATAAAAACATATAGTAAAAATCCTATTAAAAGTTCAAATCCAAAATCAGCTAACTTTTGTGGAAATGTGTGTTATTAGTTGCCTGCAGAGGCTTAGTGAAATAGGAAGGTTTTCAGCAGGCAAGTTGGAAGCTGGCCACTCAATATCTATTGGCAGAGTATTCCACAGGACCAGCCGATGACACTGAAAGCTCAGTTCCTTTCTGATGTCAAATGAGACTCAACAACTCCAGGGATGACCAACAACGCTCTTGCAGATGATCTCTGTGATTAAGCTGGGTTTAGGCAATCCCTGAGGTTTCCTAGACCTAAGTTGTTCAGGGCTTTGTAAATGAATACAAGGACCTTGATCCTGACTCAGTAGAAGATGAGCAGCTGGAGCAGATGCTTAAACTACAGAGCCACATGTCCTCCACCAGATGCCTCCATCAGCAGTCTAGACGGCACATTCTGCAGCAGCTGGAGCTTCCAAAGGAGCCCCATAGGGAGCGCATCGCAGTAATGAAGACACAACATGTGTGTGTGTGTGTGAGAGAGAGAGAGAGAAAGTGGGTGGTACCAGCCCTGTAGGATCAAAGCGGGTCTGACTTAAATGCCCACACCTCCCAACTTCTTGAAACCAACCCATCCTAAGCATGCAGATTCCCATGTCTTGTGTATGGGCCATCTAATTGTGATTGCCTGCTCTTTCCAGCTTTCCAGACTACCCCAACATGACAACAGGCGCCATAAGCTTTTGTCATTGGTGATACACTGATACACCGAGTCAACTATTATGCCTTTCAGGGTTATTATATTATATTATATATTATATTTGTTTTTATCATCATTAAACGTGTTCTTAATTACATTTGCAGATTGAGTACTGCCATTATTGAGAATGCTATCTGAAATATACTAGTCCATATGTCAGTATGGCTGTTATTTGTGCACAGTGATTTCATTGACGTGAGTGGCCAACTCTTGTCTTTATATTATTATTTGTATTAAGATTTATAGTTTGGTTCAGAATCTGTATTAATTAAGTGCTATTTTGTACTGTATTTATTACCGGTTAGCTCATCACTTCATCCAGACAAATTAGCTTGGTGGCTAGTTTGTCTGTGACAAATTGTGTGAAAAATATTTTTGGATGACTAAAGAAGACCCACAGGGTTGAAACACATTTGTTCTTGGGTATAACTTATTATTTAAAAGAAATTAGTTTGTTGATCAGGCATCCATTCATATATATCATCGTATTAATGCACTTGTATTCATCATTTCATTGTATTTGAATCTGTTTTTTCTATTGTGGTACCGTAATAAAGGCTTATACATTCATCTCTTTATAGCATTTTAGCAGCAGTCAGTTTTACTTTTTGGGCGATGCTCAACTAAGCTTCATGGAGTAGATCCACTGGAATTCACGAACGTGACTAGGTCCATTAATTTCAGCAGGTCTACTTTGAGTAAAACGTAGGCTGCATTCAGGCAGCACTGGATTCCATTTTCCCGAAATTCCCTTACCCAATAATTTCCATGTTGTACATGATCTTTTCAAAATATAAGTAATTTCTGGGAAACTATGGGAATCTGCCAGGTGTGTGTGTGTTGTGCTCATTTCCATGTTATTTGCTTCCGGGGGGTGGGGGGGTGGGCTGCTTGCAACTCCATTAACCCACAAAATCTTGGCAGTTTTGTGTTGCAATTTCATGTGATGAAATTTGGGGTGGTCTCCCATCATTCAGTTCTTTCTTACCATTTAAAATTTAGCAGGACATGGTGGCATATTGATCAAAAATCCACGCAACGGATCACACTTTATGGAGACTATCTTATGCATGTCTACTCAGAAGTTCCATTGAGTTCAATTACTCTTGCACCTGGGTATGTGTGTACAGAGTACACATGGGGAAACATTTCAAGCCCAAGAGTGGCATTTCCTCCCAAGCAACCTTCCATAGGCCTCATGTCAGTGGTAGGCAGGGCCAGGGACAAAACAAGGAGGCACAACTAATGGGAAATTTAGGATAATCTAGGTTTTATATACCCTCACACACTCTATCCTCCATCCAGGCAATCAAAAGTCATTACTAGGGTTGATGGACACAGTCCTGCCAAGCAAAAAATGCTTATGTGAAGCTGGGGTACTGAGAGAGATGGCTTGGGAAGAGGGAACTGGGGGTCAAGAGAAGGTGTTGCCTGGAGAGAGTCCTGACAGTCAGGCATAAAGTCCTGCATTTGATCCCTAGGTCTGTGGTTCGCATTGCTATTGTATAGGCATGGCCATCTTAGGGTGGTATTCTATGCTAGACCTACTGGTTGATTCATTAATAGCTTCATTAATTTCAACAGGTTACTCTGAGAAGGACTTTGTTGTTGTTTAGTCATTTAGTCGTGTCCGACTCTTCGTGACCCCATGGACCAGAGCACACCTGGCACTCCTGTCTTCCACTGTCTCCCGCAGTTTGGTCAAACTCATGCTGGTAGCTTCGAGAACACTGTGCAACCATCTCATCCTCTGTTGTCCCCGTCTCCTTGTGCCCTCAATCTTTCCCAACATCAAGGTCTTTTCCAGGGAGTCTTCTCTTCTCATGAGGTGGCCAAAGTATTGGAGCCTCAGCTTCACGATCTGTCCTTCCAGTGAGCACTCAGGGCTGATTCCCTTAAGAATGGATAGGTTTGATCTTCTTGCAGTCCATGGGACTCTCAAGAGTCTCCTCCAGCACCATAATTCAAAAGCATCAATTCTTCGGCAATCAGCCTTCATTATGGTCCAGCTCTCACTTCCATACATCACTACTGGGAAAACCATAGCTTTATCGGCAAGGTGATGTCTCTGCTTTTTAAGATGCTGTCTAGAGTAGGACTTTAGTTGAATGCAATCTTTAGCTTTGTCTGGTTTTTCTAAATACAGTGGTGCCTCGCAAGACGAAAAGAATCCGTTCCGCGAGTCTCTTCGTCTTGCGGTTTTTTCGTCTTGCGAAGCAAGCCCATTAGCGGTTTAGCGGCTTAGCGCTATTAGCGGCTTAGCGGGCTTAGCGGATCAGCTGATAAGCGGCTTAGTGGCTTAAGGGATCAGCTGTTAAGCGGCTTAGCGGATCAGCTGATAAGCGGCTTAGCGGCTTAGCGATCAGCTGTTAAGCGGCTTAGCGGCTTAGCGGATCAGCTGATAAGCGGCTTAGCGGCTTGGGAAAAAGGGGGGGAAAGGAAAAAAACCCCGCAGGAACTCGCAAGACATTTTCGTCTTGCAAAGCAAGCCCATAGGAAATTCGTTTTGCGAAGCACCTCCAAAACGGAAAACCCTTTCATCTAGCGGGTTTTCCGTCTTGCGAGGCATTCGTCTTGCGGGGCACCACTGTAAGCACATAGGAAGCTGCATTATACAACATAAGTCTATTTCTCTGTCCAATGCGGGGGGCGAGGGAGGGGGGAGATGCTGGGGATTAAACCTGGTGCTTTCTGCATGTATGCTACAACTGAGCTACAGTTCCCACCCCAAGGAAGGGATCTCCAAGGAGCTTTGCAACAGGCAATAAAGCAATCAAATGCAATAAAGCAAAAGGTTTTTTAAATGGTGGGAGGGACTCAGTCAGTGACCAAGAAATGAAATATTGATCAAATGCCACCCAAGGCTTGAATGAACAATTGTGAAAATGAGATATTAATCAAAGGCTGACAGAATGCCTCCAAAGGCCCAGGAGAACATAAGCATTTTGAATAGGGATGTACCCCTTAACAACACAGGCACCTCATTAATCTATGGCTGCCAAAGGATGACAAAGGAACTGTTGCCTAACAGCCACCCGCCTCAGTTCTGAAGACAGGGACACCCAGAGACCTAGGGTAACTGGGGAGACCCAGGTTCCAATCTGCATACAGCCAATGAAGCTCGCTGGGTGACCTTGGGCCAGTCACCATCATTCAGTGTAATTTACCTTACAGAGTTGGTATGGTGATAAAATGAGGAGAGACAGTACCATGTATACCCCCTTGAGCTCATTGGGAGAAAGATGGAATGTAAATGTAATTGATTAATTAGTTAATTAAAGGCAACTTCTTCAGGTATCTTGTCCCAGACTGCTTAAAATTAGTGCCCCTGCTTATGGCTCCTGTGTACTCACTAGGAATGTAAGAAGGCAGTGATTGCCATCCCGTTCTGGGTTCATTACAATCAGAGCTGTTTCCATTCCATTCCAGTTCAGCTTCCTCTGAAACGAAGGTTTATCATCCCACTATCAGCAATGGCAAAAGCTTACGGAATTTATTTCAGTTGAAGGGAAATAATGAATACCACTCATATTCGCTTGCATGATTTCTGGTTCCTGGCCTCAGACAAGCATGCAAATTGTGGGGAAATTTTCTCCCATTTCCATTTTCAATGGAATTCTCCAACTTCACTAATCCACACTGGCTCTACATGCATTCCCAGATGACATGCAACCCATTGAATGAGTGGTGCTAACATGAAATTGTGGAGAGATTATTACAATCTAAAAACTAGATTTGATCAGGTCACAAGAGGCTAAATGAAATTATGTATTTTGTGTGTGCTGGGGAGGGGGGCGACACTGAGCCTATTGGATGCCAGCTGAAACCCCTGACTCAAAACAATTCTAAGGACAGTTAAAACCCTTGTGACAGAATGAAGTGGGAATGAGGTGCCAGAATGGACTGTTCCACTTCAAAACTGAAGGTCAGGGGGTTATATTCTTTAATGCTGGCCCATTTGTTTTTTAAAGGGTATTACAAGTAGAAAACTAGCAGATGGGGGAGTTGATAGGGCTAAAACTCTTCTTGTTGTGTTAGATTTTTTACTTGCAGTGTTTTGGCTTGTTTTCACATGGGAACATTAGAAAATAGCATTCTCTGCTCGCAGTAATACAGTTCACTCTACCACCCCAGGATTCAAATGCCTCATTTTGATGTATATGTATATCAGGAATCACTCAGAGGCAATGGTAACTGTTGGAACTGGTAGGGTGGAAGTGAGGGAGACCAACAGTAGGTGGCGCCAGAGCCAATGATGAATGGAGCCAACTAATTCTAGTCCCCGCCCCCCCCCCCATTCTCCTACCTATTGAGCTTGACAAAGGCAACACTGAGTCTAAGAAGGGAACTGACAGCCAGGAGGACTGCATGTAAGGAGGAAGGCAGGCAGGCGGGTGAGGGCAGATTGAGGTTAATGAGTCAGTGCCCCATTTGCCCTAATGGACCAGCTTCCATTGGTCAAGGGTTTGCATTGAGCCATGGAGAAAAGAGGCACTCAGTACATATTCTATACAGCTATGGCCTCCTCTTTCACTGAGTCACTTCCAGCTCAGAGTTACAGACACATAGTAACAGCTGTCTTTAAAATGTTGTGTTTAGTACAATTTTAACACAATAAATTACATTTCTTGGGTGTCTCGCTGAGGGATTTGTCCAATAACTGCACAGTTGACCTCTGACTCTCCCTAGAAGTGCCTCTGCTGATATTCCATCAAAGAGCAGCCTGCCATCTCAAAGCCTAACCCACATGTCTTGTGCAGGTACATCAAAAGATGAATGACAGAAAGTGTGAGTTATGCATTTCAAAAGCAGCTCCATCCGTCTATGTTCCTGGGCATGCTGTAGGAAAAATGGGAATACGCCATTCTATATTTATCCTTAACTGTCCACTGATGACAGCTATCTTTCCAAAGCATGTAAGATTTGGAGCACCATCTGTATCTCTATTGTACTAAAGTTATTTCAGCAAATATGAAAAAAATACAAAGAGGAAGGAAGAGAGTCACAATATAGTTACATTAATTAAGAACATCGTACCATACACACCATATTACATAGTTGACAGTAGCTCTTTAACTTGCCAGACACAGCATCAGAGGAAGGGGGTTCCATCTTTATTACTTAGTCCAAACTATAAAACTGTATCAGTTGCTCCAAGATACTACCAAGCCAAGATGCTTCTCCTGATTCAGCTTCAGGACTGCTGTTGGTAATCCTGAATTATCATCTTGATCCTTGCCATGGTCCTGGTAGCTTTGCAGTTTATTTGAGAGATCTGGTCCTGCCGGCATCCATCTTGCTCAGACCACCATCTTCTCTTGGTTGAATCTGAACCACCTAGATAGAAGAGGTGAGAGAATGGTGGAAAGTGTTTATGTCCTTCTTCATCAGTGCAAAATACAGCCTCTTTTAAATGAGGCTGGACAACCACAGCTGGAGTGCTAAAGCACATGCTTTTCATCTACATTTGTATGAGCACATTTTATACAAATTGGTTTCTTCTTTTTATTATTATTCATTTCTTCTTCGGAGTGATGCATAAGTGGCCAGTCTATCTGATACATTGGTGGGAGTTAACTCCATGTTGTTTTTAAGTTGATGTGAATCAACCCCCAGGATGCGGGGAGGGAGGGGTTCAACCCAATTGCAGTGCAGACAACAGGGATGTTAAAACTTGTAGCTCCAACTAAGTTTCTGATCTCACTTTCAAGCCTGTCAAAGGCTCAGCTTTGCCTGTATGTTTACACACACACACACCTCAGAGAGCTGTGCTCATTTCCCCAGCACTTTTGGAGGAGAATAGCAGGAAGAGAATGCCAGCCACCGAACCGACTGTGAACGTCATCCTGAAATGCATCCTCCAAGTATTGACGATAAATTACGGGGCTTCAGCAGTGCTACAAATCCTGTGCTTCAACATGTCCAAAAGGAACTATTATGCTCCCAACCTAGTATAAAATAATCACAGTAAAATAGGTGGACTTGTCAAGTGGTTAAAAGATAACACTGAAATACACAGCACTCGGATTGCGACGGAGCCATCAAAGGCAGTAAATAATGGTGGAGAAAACAGCAAACCGGGCCAAAACATTGTTATTGTTGTGGAAATCATCTGCCTCTCAATGGCTCCAACCAGATTCAATAGCAAGAATCAAAGGCAGTCCAAGGGCTACAAAGAACCTGAAGTTTGTAGGTTCCAAACTTGTAGTTCACATCTCTAGTTTTTTTATCCATTGTCTTCATCATGAACACCATTGTTATTGTTATTGTTGTTCCTCTTATTATGCATAGTGTTTTGTAGAGCTTCATAATCAAAGCAAATAGGCCACAATGTCATGAACCCAGTCCTGAATAGCAGTCAGGATTCTGGTACAGAGGAGGAGGAACTAATTCGATCTGAAATACCAACATCTCCATGATTTTATTACTGGATCAGGACTAAGACCTGAAGACTGACCCATAAACCTGGGGTCCTTTTGAACCATAGCACCACCCCAAACTAGGACACCACAAAACAGCACTCCTTCTGCTTTAGTTTGTGGGTCTCATCCTGTCTGCTCATCGGTGCAAATAATGCACAAACTAGGAGCTGTCTCAGAGGTGATAGGATGCTAGGCTGCAGGCCAGAGGACTGCCCCCAAAAGTGGGGGTTGGAGAGCTGTGGTCCTCCAGATGTGGCTGGACTCCAAAACTCATTCTCCCTAGTTAGCATGGTCAGTGGTCAGGAATACCAACAGTTGCAGTCCAACAGCACCTGGAGGGTCATAGATGCCTTCAAGGTTCTTTGCTGTTTAGAAAGGACATAGAGTTGGATGTATGGTCTATCTCAGGGTGGATAAAAGACACTGGCCAAGCACTACATCTCATCAGAGCAGACTGCCTGCATGGAGCTATCCATGGTCCTGCAGCTCCAGCCAAACATCACCTGTCTGACTAAGCCAGCTTCAGGCACCCAAAATTCTCTGTGGACTCCCTCTCATGACCTAGAGAAGGGGAATGCTCTACAGAGAGTTCTGAGGGCCAGAAAGAGAGGCCTGGAGGACCTTGTTTGGCCCAAGGCTCTCTATTCCTGATCAAGATTTTGATGACCCACCAGCCACAAGAAGCATGGTGCAGGATGTCACAAATGCCCAAAGAATAAAGGGAGCAAGTTTGACAAAATGCTGAAAAATCAAATCAGTAATGATGAAGTGCTTCCTGGACTTTTATTACAGAATGATGGAGAAATTGTGTTTCCGAACCAAAAAGGAAAGCAAAGAAGAAGAAAAAGAGTCATTCTGGCAGTATTTTCAACAAATCTTCAAGGTTCATTTACAGTGCAAAAGCCTGGCGGCCCTGGAGATCTGACAAGGAGGAACAAAAAGTTTTCAGGCTCATCTTCCCATAAAATTACAAAGTCACCCTTTCCATAATCAATAGCCATAAATCTCTCTTATGCACTTCACAGCCTTCGTTCATCTATACTGAACCGACTGCCAGCAGGAAAAGAAAAGAAACAAGGGCATCCCCATCAGATATTAGCCCTCTTCCAGAGGTGGGCAGCACATGGCGCTTGGCCTAAATGCATGCTGGGGCAGGGAAGCAAGAAGGAAAGTGGTGGCAGAAAGAGAGGTCAGCAGTACTCATGCTACAATCTGTGGAAGGCAGGAGTGAACTGCCTGCCCTTTTCCTTACCCACAGTACCTCCATGCAGCAATGCTCCACAGCACTGTGGGAAATTAAAAATGGCTCACTGCTCTTTGTCACTGAAGCTTACATAAGACAGAGCCCAGAGAGTGTGCTCCTGGGTGAAACTGGGCCAAGAGCAGACATCACACTAGTGGATCCAAGGACAGCAGGTGGTGATGTCAACCCTACTCTGCAGGCTCAGATCATGACAGAAACATAATATATGGCTTGGGCCCAGGTCACCTGAAAGGTCCTTTTATGAACCTGCCCAGGTTCTAAGATCCTCAAATGAGCACCTTCTCTTGGTCCCATAAACAACAGCAGCATGGTTGGTGGTAACACAAGAGAAGGAGCCTTTTTTTGTGGCTACTCCCAGATTGTGGAAGCAGAGGGACTAGATTGACTCCCTCTTTGTTATTCTTCCACCAGAAGACTAAGACCTTCTTCGTCAGAAAGGCCTGTGAAAACTGATGCTGATCACTGGACTGCTATCAGGACAAACTGTATTTCAGCTGCTAGATCTAATTGTGTTTTGAATATTTTAATTAATGTTTTAAACTAGTTCTTATCACTTACTGTTCTATAATGATGTTTTTAAATATTGGCAGCTGCCTTCAGTATGAACTTGGGAGAAAGGCGGGATAGAAATACTAATAATAATAACAATAATAATAACAATAATAATAATCCAACTTCCTTGGAAATTCTAAATCTGAGAGAATACATTGTTGTTTCCTTGTGATAAATCAGGCATCCCTAATTCGCTCATCTAACCATCTGGGCAAGACTCCTGTGGAATGTGTTCATCAGTATATTTACTGCAGAGATATTCTAATTAGATGGCGTGGTAATCTCCCATTACTTTGAATCGGATCAGACGGTCCACTGATATATCAGCAAAGCCAATTCAGATTGGGAAGTGGGTCACACCAATATATCCTTCATCACATGACTCCCTTAATCTGATGCAATTTGTTTTACACAGATATGGGGGCATCCTCATCTCATCACCAAACACTTCTCAAATGGAGAATGTTTTCATAACAGAATCTTAACCTCACAGCATATGCCAACAACACTGTTGTTATGATCTCTGTTTTTTGTATATTCAATTCTATTTACCAGCTTAATTTTTTAAAAAATGGATGGAAGAGAGGCAGTGTATTGTGTATGTGAAACTTTTCCCAATGGCTGTTAGTTGAAAACCTTCCTTTCCAGCTGATGGAAATAGCCCTCAATGTAAAGCTGGTTACAATGAGAACAATATTGGCCAATCTGCATTTTACTCAGTGTGTGAAAGCCTGTATACATTGAAGATGTTGAGATAATTGTAGTTCATCAGTTGCACATCTGTAAAAATTTTTGGCAAGCAATGTCAGTAAATGGGCAAGTCATCAATCTCACAATATTCTCTACAGCAGTGATATCCCACTTTAGAATGAGTATGGTATAATGGTTAAAGCAGGTCTCCCCCAACCTGGTGCTCTCCATTTGTGTTGAGATGCCTGTGATACCTCAGCCAGACCTGATGTCACCTCATAGTCCAAGCTTTGCATAAATAATGCTTATGTCAGTATTTCCCAATATGGTGCCTTGTCAGTGTTTTAGACCACAACTCCCATCATAGCTGACTATTGGCCATGCAATGGGAGCTGATGGATGTTGGTCAAAGCACCATGTTGGGGAAGGTTGGTATGCGTGATTGGCTAGGATGAAGCTGTCAATTATAGTGTTGAGGAGCAGGTCTGCCATTCCAAAGACCACTTCAAGAAACTTATTGGCACAGTGAACTATCTTGTCTTTCTGAAATGCATAAGATATTGTCAGTATAGCAAAACAGATATGATAAACTTACATAATTTTCCCCTTGCCAATAAGCAATGAGAAAAATGTTTGCCTGCAATTTAATTAAAATCCAGTAGTGCCAAAGTATCCAGAACTTAAGCTTCCCTTCTATCAGTCTTCGCAAATTGGAAATTATATTCAAAACACAACAAAAATAATATATAAAACATCTACTGGTTCTGAGAAATTGTTAATCTTCACAACAACAACAAAAATGGCAGTGCTCTAAAACAGATAAATTCTATCAGAATTAATAATACCAATATATGTTTCATAAAAATGATATTGGAAAACTAATTTAAATTAATTTTATTGGTAGAGAAATGGAATCAGGTGCATAAACGTGGGTCAAAAAACTGATAAGCGCACCACTGAAAAAAATCTTTGTTATGAAATACATTATCTCTGGCATTACACACTGGAAAGATCATCCCAAAAAAATCTACCAGTGTCCAAATTCTGTTGTAAATGTATTAGGAGAAAAGGGCACTTTTGTCCACATGTGATGGGAATGCTTTGTAATTAAAGAACTCTCCTATACTGTTAGAGAGATAAGAGGAGGCAGTTTCCAAATGGACAATGTAGAAAGGATGTTGGGTCATGTGAAATACCCGTTTTGAAGTGACAGGATTGTTTTAGTATCTCATTTCCTGATAGCTGTGCAAGGATAATTACAAAAATGTGGAGAAGCATTGAACTAATTGTTTATAGCTGGTAATTATAATGATTAAAGCTCTGGCAATTGATCAGCGCTTAAGGTAGACCTGGGATATTATGGTACCAATTAAAGTTACCAGCTGTAAACAATTACGGAAGCAGGAAATTAAGACCAAAGTGACTTTTCAACAGAAGTGGGACACCATTTATTGTGTGATGGAATCAAAAGATTCGTCATGAAATTGTTTGGTTCAATATTGTACTGATTCAATTCAAGAGGCCATAGTGCCAGATGACATATTTCTCAGGTGTTGACTGCAGTAGGATTGGGAACCTCTAGCTGACAGACTGGTTGGCAGTACTGGCATTGTGCATTTCTACTTCCACAGTGTTTTCGAAAAATGAAAAGGCTTTGGATCTTGGAAGAGGGCAAGGCTACTTCTTTTGGCAAAGCACATGGTGCCAATGTGCGCTCCTGAGACTTTTTGTGGGCAGGAAGAGGGGAGAAATTACGTTCAGTTTGCATTTAAAAGCAAAGCTGCACTTTCCAAAACAACACATAAACTGAAGCACACACATCCTTCGAAATCTGCACTTGTCCGAATTTTGCAATGCAGTTCGCCAGCCAAGCAACTTGTACAGCATGCATCCAGTAGGGTGAATTGTGCATCAAAATGCATATGTTCCTGAAAATAACATACCAAAATGCATTATATTAGGAGAAATTACTCTGCCAAAAATGTGCATATTGGGCAAAAGTGCATACAAAAAAAAAATACATAGATTAGGAGAAAATTGCACTAAAACGCTGATGGATTTTGCCATGGACATATAAATTAAAAAACACTGCAAACTAATATGGAAACTCTGCAAACTAATAGGGAGTTCAGTTGATAACTGAGAGAAACTGAATTTGACAAATTTGCCCATCCAACGAGGCAGATCTTCCTGCCGCTCCCATTGGGCGTCATTCCTGCCTCAGCCTTTGCCATCTGCAATTTTGGCCAATACATCTAGTGCTGTCTCATCACCAGGAAGGACCAACCTAAAGGGCAGTACTGAAGGAATGCTGTCTGTGTATAATTTCAATTTAAGGCTAGGTGCTCCTTAAGAAGGGACGCGGGTGGCGCTGCAGGTTAAACCACTGTGCTGTTTGGGCTTGCTGATCGGAAGGTTGGCAGTTCGAATCCCTGCAACAGGGTGAGCGCCCATTGTTAGGTCCCAGCTCCTGCCAACCTAGCAGTTCAAAAGCACACAGTGCAAGTAGATAAATAGGCATCACTCTGGTGGGAAGGTAAACAGCATTTCCGTGTGCTGCTCTGGTTCTCCAGAAGCAGCTTAGTCGTGCTGGCCACATGACCCAACAAAACTGTCTGTGGAAGCAGACAAATGCCGGCTCCCTTGGCCTGTAAAGCGAGATGAGTGCCGCAACCCCAGAGTCGTTTGCAACTGGACTTAATTATTAGTGGCCCCTTTACCTTTACCTTTACCTTTACCTTTACCTTTACCTGCTCCTTAACAATTAAGAGAAGGATGCAACTCTTGCTTGCATGGTGCTCAGTGATTTGTACATCAGACTCCCCATTCACATATTGGAGCTACTGCATCAGGATGCAAATGTTGGTCAGATTTTTATACAGCTTGTATAACTGTTGCCTGCCATTTAGAAAGCAGAAACAAAGATTACCAGCTCCCCAGAGAGCTCTTTGCTTGAAGATCAAAGGACTAAAACCTAGATAATCATCTTTACTTTTATTCCAATTATGGAATGGCATTCCATCTTGCTGGTTTACCAAAATGCAATGGCATGGCCTTCTACAGCTTGTTATTTGCATTTTATATCTCACCCCCACCTCTCCACATGTCAGCATGATGTATTTAATCTAAGACCTTTTTTCTTTAGATAGAAATCCAAGCCAGCATGGTCAATAGTCAGGGATGGAATCATAGAATTGTAGAGGTGGACGAAACCCCAAAGGACATCTAGTCCAACCCCCGCAATGAAAGAATCACAGATAAAGAATCCCTCGCAGGTGGCCATCCAGCCTCTATTTAAAAACCTCCGGTAAAGTAGAATCTACCAGCTTTCAAGGTAGTCCATTACCCTGTCAATTCTTATTGTCAGAAAGTTCTTCCTAATGCTTACATACATACATCATACATCATTTTAGTTGTATGCCCCCTTTCCATAGTAAAAGCATGCTCAAGCAGCTTACAACATGAAAAAATTACATAATTACAAACATAGCAAAAGTAGTAATAAACAATAAATAAACCATCAAAATTTACACAACCAAACTGAAATGATTTCCACATAAATCATAAGATCTAAAATAAAGATATATAAAAAGCTTATATCAATAACAGCAACAACCCCATCACCACCACCAAACAACACCCCCCCCAACAGTACTCCAGCCCAAGAGTCTGTGCAGCAGCTTCCGCTTATGTAGCTGGAGCCAGTCAGGGCCTCACCTGGCCAGGTGGGAAAAGGCCTACAAGATATGGAGACCGTCTTTCAGGACTCAAAGCCAAGATGGTTTAGTTGGAATCTCCTTTCTTGTACAGTGGTACCTCTGGTTGTGAATGGGATCCGTTCCGGAGCCCCATTCGTAACATGAGCAGAACGCAACCTGCGTCTCCGCGTCTGCGCGTGTGCAGGTCGCGATTCACCGCTTCTGTGCATGCGTGTGACGTCATTCTGAGCATCTGCGTATACGCAAGCGGCGAAACAAGGAAGTAACCCTTTCCGGTACTTCCGGGTCGCTGCGGGACGCAACCTGGAAAGACGTAACCTGAACCAAACGTAACAAGAGGTATGACTGTAATTTGAATCCACTGGTTTAAGTCCTACCATCTGACGACATAGAAAACAAACTAGCTCCATCTTCCACGATACAGCCCATCATGTATTTGAAGATGGCTATCATCTCTCTTCTCCTGACTAAACATTTTAAATTAATTAATCAGTTAATAGATGGTTGGTCGCTTTATTTTGCCCAGGGCAACCCAAAGCAACTTACAACAAGCCCCCTGGGTAATCTAAAGCAGATTCTTCCTCATATCAAGCCTTCAGTGCAGCCCCCTCAGCATCCTTGACTTGGATACAGCAAATCCCCAACTCTCTCACCAATTCCTCATAAGGCTTGGTTTCCAGACCCTTTATCATCTTGTCCACCCTTCTCTCAGCACTTTAGAACTTTCTCTCAGCACTTTAGAACTTGTCATATCCTTCTTAAACTGTGGTGCCCATTACTCCAGGTGGGGCCTGACTAAGGCAGAATAGAGCGGTACTATTAATTCCCTTGATGTAAACACTGAACTTCTGTTGATGCAGCCTAGAATTACATTAGATTTTTTTTGCTGCTGCATCATACTTTTGACTCAGTTTTGGGGATGATGGGAGATGGAGACCAGCAATATCTAAAGGGCATTGTATTGGCTGCTCATGAAATCAGACCGACCATGATGCTGCTCAGGTTGATACACCTTCTCAGTCCAGTATCTAGAGTAAAGAATACCTCCTTAAAATACAGAGATTTCCCATATTAGCTTAGGATATCAATGCAGAATGTGATTCAATAAGTCCAGGGAACGGAAGGCACCTTTGACAGGGCCTACCCTTTTATTCAAGGGAACTGCAGTAAAAATCTAGAACGCAAGCTACACAACTGGCTCCATGTGTTTCTTTCTCGACTGCACCAAAGCAGACAGAGATCATATATTTCAATGCTTCCCCCATTGATAGGGCAGCATGCCTCCTCTGTCACATGGTATTTTTGCTTACATTATGAGTTGGGCTACAACTTTTTGTTGACTTATCTATTGAAAATATTTGAAACATGCCCCTGATAAACTAAGCCACCAATTTTAAATTCTTTCACTACATTTTGTTTACTTACACTTTGTATTTATATCATTATTTTTTAAAGAAAATAACTGTTGATGGTGACTGTCATGGCTACCTATGTGTGGAAAAAAGGCAGTGGGAATGCCTCTTCTCAGATATTGCCTACAGCAGTCATCACCTCTGCTGCGATTCCTGCATTGCAGGAGGTTGGACTATTTGTTTAGAAGATGCTCGTTGCTCCATTTTGATCAGTATTTTCTATACTTACTGGCAGCAGCTCTGCAGGGTTTCAGAAAGAGAGTTTTTCCAAGCCCTACCTGGAGCTGCCATTGGGGATTGAACCTGGGACCTTCCACATGGCAATCAGGTGCTCTACCACAGACCAACAGGCCTTCCCGTTGATAATAGCAGGAGGGCTGAGATGCCATTCAGGCTCCAGACAGCAAAATGTCTTGATCTGGTGCTGTAAACAATACAGTGGTACCTCAGGTTACATACGCTTCAGGTTACAGACTCCGCTAACCCAGAAATAGTACTTCAGGTTAAGAACTTTGCTGCAGGGCGAGAACAGAAATCGTGCTCCGGCAGCGCGGCAGCAGCAGGAGGCCCCATTAGCTAAAGTGGTGCTTCAGGTTAAGAACAGTTTCAGGTTAAGTACGGACCTCCAGAATGAATTAAGTACTTAACCCGAGGTACCACTGTGCATTAAAAATGCAACTCCTTCCACCTGCAATCTGTAGGGGTGCAGTCCAGCAAAGATACCCCCATCTCATACTTCTGCCAGCAGTGCTTCAAGTGCAATGTGCTCTTAATGAACAATTGACAAATCATGTTGCTTTCAGATCAATTTTGGTGTCTTATTAAATTGCGTTAACATTTTCATTTATCAGCACGCAAATGGTTTGCACTTATTTATTTATTTATTTAAAAATATCATAAACAGTGGGTGGGGTAGAAACATCTTTTATTTCTAGATTAAGACATGATGCGCCAACTTTCAGCCTTGAGAAAAATTTTACGAGGCGGTTATAAACCCCTGCTAATAGAGGTTTATAATGGAACTGCTGACACAACCTTATGCACTACTTTAATAAAAAGAGTGAGCACGCAAGTGAGGTCTGGAGTAGGGGATCGACCCATAACTCACGGGAGGCAAAGCATTAAGGGAATTATAAATGTCAGTTCCTTATGATTTTTCTGTATCTCATAAAATAGAATAAAAAACCACCATCTATTCTTCTAATATCTATTTTCCATTTCCTCTTAAATTAATAGAAGAGCTGGCCTGTAATATTGATTTGATTTTTCTAGGGTGTTTTTTTTATAAAAAAAGCTTAAAAGCTCTCTGTTCTGTAGCTGTTGATTCAGCCCCCCCCTCCCAATTGTAAGCTCAGTCTGCTCCTTGACTTACATAGGTTTTCATAACTGCATTCAAATGACTAAAACTGTTTTCTGTTCAAGAAATAACATTATGGAGAAAATGAATTGACCATGCAATTTGGCATTCTACCAGAAATCATTACATAGCAGAGGTGGGGAAGCTCCCCCCTCCCCCCGTCAAGGTGTTCATTCCCTTCTTACTAAAAGTAGATAGAGAAAAGTTTTTCTCCATCTCTTCTAACTCTAGAACTTGTTGCCATCCAATGAAGCTGAACGTTGGAAGATTCCAGAAAGTTACAATAAATGACTTATTCATAGTTAAACTATGGAACCTAGCTCCCACAGGAGGCAAGTGATAGCCACTAACTTGGATGGTTTTAAAAGAAAATGGGACAAATTCATGAATGCTAAGGCTATCAATGGCTACTATTCTGTGGAACAACCCTGTGTTTCCGGAGGTGTCTGTTCATCTCCTTCAAATCCAGTTGTTGAAAGACAATGGAGTGCACTTCCAGGGGTGAAGTTAAACCACTGCATTAGCAGCACTGAAGTGACCTCTGCAGGGCGTAAGCCTGGCAGTGTGTATGGAGGTCCTGGGCTCCCTAGATGACAAGATCCCCCCCTCAGTCTCACTGATGTGGTCCAAAGGAAAGCAGAGCAATACGTATGGCACCAGCATGGCTGTAGGAGTTGCTGAAAGGAGGTGGCAAGGCATCATCCAACCGCCTTAGCAACTCCACTGCAGATTTGTCTTTTCTTCCCCAAAAATATCCTGCAAGGCAGAGGGAGTTTGGGTTCAGGGTTTTCCTTCTCCTATCTGGGCTACCTTCCCAGGTTGACGAGCCCCATTTGCCTCTCACTTCCCTCTACAAAAACGTCCAGAAACCATCTTCTTGACGGTTGGACCTGCTATTGGTCTTGTCCGCTCAGTCTGTCTTCGCATGCAGGGGAAGTCCCTAACTCACCGAGTGTTTGAGATCCATCACCTACCCTCACCTGGTTTAGACAGGCAGTCAAAGTCATTCTCAGGGTGTGGCTGCTGGCGCATGCTGGCAGCTTCTAGAAACCACAAATGAGAGCTGAGTGCGAGATGGGGAGCAAAGGTGGATAAACTACCCCAGAAGGAGCATGATGTGTCCCCCACCAAAGATACTACCCTTTCCCTAACACCCCATACACCCCAAATCCAGCATGGTCCTGAAATCTCCCTTCTTCTTCTTTGGAACCATGAAGAACATGGAGTAGCAACTACAGCAGTGCTCTCTCAAGGGCACAGGCTCTATAGCATTGGTGGATATCAGGTGCTGAATGGCTACTAGGCCCCTCCCACTTGTTCCACAGGCAGGAGTATGCAAATTAGACAAATCTTACCTCACAGTGGGAGGGCAATGCTGCCAGTTGCCAAGGTAATCCAGCTCAGAAGACCATGGTAAGATAAATGTGCCGCATCTGATAGATACAATATGTCACCTGAGCAAAATGCAAGAACTGCAACTCTTGAGGAAGAGTTGCGGTAAAAAAACAACAGTTCAGAACTGAAGTGAGGAGAGAGTGTTCCAACACTAGAATGCACTCAATTTTATATATAGATATATAAATATATATAACACACACACATATATACACACACACGCACATGCACATGCACACACACACACAAATTTGACCAATGCATAGCCAATAACCAAAACTAGCCTAGGGTGTGTAAGATCCCCTTCATCCCTTGCAGAAAATGGGATTTCCTGCAGGGGGGAGGGGATCCTTGGATGAAACATCATCAAGGTTCAAGGACATGCTCTACTCAGGCTAAAGCTCTTGGAGGGAGTGCCAGGTGAGGCCAGCAAGGCATGTATGGCATGAAGAGATCCCCCGAGTTCAGAAAGGGATACCTGGAGGCATGTGGTTGAGCTCTGAGACTATGGTTTCTCCTACTTCTTCTGAACCAGTTATTTATTTATAGCTGTATTACCACTTTCTTCCAAGGAGCTCAAGGTAGCATACCTGCTTCTCATTCTTCCCCCACTTTATCCTCTCAACAGCCCTATGAGGTAGGTTTTTGGCTGAGAAACTTAAGGTCACCCAGTGATTCTCATGGTTAAGTGGGGATTTGAACCCTGGTCTCCCAGGTCCTAGTCCAATGCTCTAACCACTACACCACACTGGCTCTCATACTGCTTTAAATGCAGATATTTCTTTTTGAAAATTAAAATGATAAAAGGTAGCCCATCGGCTTCTCCTCCTCAAGGAACTTAATTTCCCCTATTTAAAACGCGGAGCTGGATGAATATGTCAGCATTGAGGGGTAGGAAGGAAGCACCTGAGCCGCTTCTCTGGAGAGAATCCAGTCCCTCCAAGCTGAGGAAGTTAGCCATACCTACTCAGAATTTTTTAAAAAGAAGAAGAAGAAAGAAAATGATACAGAAATGGCATTCATTTTCTCTCAGCATTACAATCCCAATGACTCTGTGCTAACAAATTGCAGATGACGTGATCTGAGGCCCAATTCCACACCTAACAATAACCCCTGCAACTGTCATAAAATCAATCTCTTAGTGTTAATAACAAACACGGCTCTCCCCAGTATTAAAACCACAAGTAATCTTCAGAAATAAGGGCAAATAATACAAAACACTGGAAGTACGGGGGGGGGGGGGGAGCATTGCTTATATATCTCACGGAACTGGGATTTGTTGGCTGCACATATTGCTCATTGTCTTTAGAAAATACCATGAGTTTTGGAAGAGTATTAGGAAACACTGTAAATAAGTTCTTGACACCCAAACCAAGACAGACGTCATATGTGTGTTTTATAACCTGGGGAAAAAATTAAGGTGGGCGATTGGTGGGGGTGGGCTAGGAAACTTATAATCCTCAGAATTTCTATAGTGGTTACGCCATCCCCATTTTGCCTGACCTCAGTGTTAATGCTTGAACTCACAGCCAGATGACAAAAGGGTCAGTATGAAATTTTTATTAGGGTATTAAACTAAATACGGACTCCCGTTTGCGGGAAGAACCATAAACCCCATTCATGGCACATTATGGGATTCCACCAGAGACCTTCAGTTTAAATCCATTAGGGGGAAGAATATTTATTCCACCTATGTTCTGCCTTTGGGGTAGGGGCAGATTGGTGATAAGGATAGAGTGTGTGTGTGTGTGTGTGTGTGTGTGTGTGTGTGTATGTGTGTTTATCTGTGATCACTTTCTTGTGACTGCTTTATTTCCATGTTAAAAAGCCCCAAATAATGTAACATTTCCTCTTAGGGGAGTCAATCCATCCCCTTGGTCATTTTGGTTGCCTTTACCGAACCTTTTCCATGTTCAAAGATATGCTTTTTGAGAAGAGGTGACCAGAACTCTATACCATAACCCTCATGTGGTCATACCATAGATTTCTGAAAAAGAGATTGGCAGTTTTATTTTGATCCTTTCCCTAATAATCCCTAACATGGAATTAGCTTTCCCCCCATAGCTGTGCCATTCCAGTGAACACAGGTCACCCAGCAGTCCATTTGTTGTGGGTCCCATGTTGGCTAGGATTGGAGACCTGGAGGGCCAGGTCCTTAGCTTCCCCATATAGGCCAACTTTGACACATGGGCATGGCCACAACCAGTCAGCCATCTGGCATCATGATGGCATCAGGTGACTGACAGGTGGGTGGTCACTCTCACCTGTCAAAGTTGAACCATGCCAGGGGAGGGGTCTGCTCTATGCTTTGCAAGTGATGTCAGCTGATGGACAGATGACCATGGTTTGGATGACATGTGCTCACAGGCCAAATTGGCCCCTCTGGTGGACCAAGATTAGCCTGAAGGTTCTCCATCCATGGTGTAGGCTGTGATGTTTGCATGATTCATAGAAGGGACATGGCTCAGTGGTAAAGCATCTGCTTTGCACAGGTTCAATCCCAGGTTCAATCCCCGACTTTTTCAGGTAGGGCTTGGGGGAAACCTGTCTGAAATCCTGGGAAGCCACTGCTAGTCAGTGTGTAAACAAACCCAAACTTAGGTCTGACTCAATATAAGGATTCTTCCCATGTTCCTATGGATTCTACTTGTGAGGTTAGGAAATGTTTCAGAGAGACATCCCTGTGAAAAGGGGCTGTTTCCATGTTTTCATGTGGATGCCAATCGGGATCCTGGGAAACTCCTTTCTTTATATTCTATTCAGCTCACGGGATCAGTTGTTGGACGGATGTCACATCCCAATGCATAATTTTAATGTGTTTACATCCACGGTGGAGCTGACTTGAATTGTTAAGTATCTGGACCTCTTGTCTAGGAATTGCTCGCATTTTTGTTCCGCATGTGTCAGTCAGGAACATTGCTGCTGCAAGAACCATTTACTTATGACAGGGGAATTCTACCCATTTGTCTAAGGCCTGGGACCTGAAGCACAGGCCTGGCATGCTCTGAAGGGGTTCCATAATTGCTCCGGCTGTGTGGATCCCCCAAACCCAGACTTCTTTTCTTCCAATTTATAGTCCGTTTATTGTTCTTCCTTGCAGAGGGTGTGCTTGCACTGAATGGAAGTCCTTGTACGAGATGAATGGGACCATTTTTTTCCATACACTGGATGATCCTCATGTTGAAAGGGGGCCTCCCCTGCCCTCCCCCGCCCCCAGTATTCAATACTATGTCGGCTTTTCTTTTTGGCTGGTACATTCTGATCCCTTATCCCGAGCTTTCTCAACTCCCCCACTCTTGTTGGCCAAAGTTTCAATCAGCTTCCTGCATCTAAAGAGCAGCCACTTACACCGACTCTTGAATCAGCAATGTTTCCATCCTAGATCGCTTCCGCCATCCTGCCGCTCCCCCCGAATCTGGGATGCAGGCTCAGCCGCCCATCCCACGTTAAGCAAATTACCAGAGTTTGGTGGTTTTTAGTAGAGTTCTGGAGGTTTCTTACAGCCTTATTATAGTGAATTAACAACCCACAGACAGTGATTAAAACCCACTTATAACAAGCTTGCAAGTTATTCTGTGCAAAAGGCAATAAAATCACAGTCATTTGCTTTCCGATGCAAAAAAAAGAGGGGGCGCCAAGGAAATACAGTCACATTAAAACTCTTGTTTTCCCTACACTCAGTGAAAACTTCCATTGTCAACAGTTTTGCCCTCTCTCTATATATATTTTAATAGTTTGCTGCCCGGGTTCCTTATGAAAAGAAGTTAATTGATTTATTTTTGCTTGGCGATGGGAAAGGGGAGTCAGTCCCGAGTCTCAGAGATTAATGTGACCTCCATTCTATAACGTCCAGTGATATTGTTTCATTCATTGCACTTAGGAGGGCACTGAGCGCCTCAGGGAAGAAGGCATTGTCATTCAGAAGTCAATTCTGCTAACCCATTAGGAAAAGCACATTCCGTGGCCCTACAGTCAATCGGTAACTAAAAAAAAAAACCTATGGGAAAATAGACCTGTTTCACAGTTCACTGCCCCCTGCAATTTGATCAATATTGTTTTTAAATGTGTCTTTTCTGACTTTATCAGTGATGTCTTATTCTGCTGGAAAATAGTTTCATACAAAAAATTATTATTGGGGGGTGGGAGAGAGGAAGTCCACTTAATCCCATAGTATCTCTCAAGGTAATTTACACACAAACAACTTGAGAGTGGGGGTGGGGTAGGAACATCTTGCTTTGCAAAGAAATAATTTCTGCAGCTGCCTTTATAGTAGGCAATGGGGGCTGCTGTCCACTTATAAATGGAAGAGCTATTGAAGGTCATTTAGTCAAACCCCATGCCAGGAAATCCCCTACTTGCAGGATCCCTGATAGGTGGACATTCAGCCTCTTCTTAAAAACCTCTAATGAAAGACAGTCTACCAAGTCCACCACCTCCCACTGCAGTTTGTTCCACCATCAAACCACCAGCACCATCACAAAGCTCTTCCTAATGACTAGTCTAAATCTCATAATTTGAATGTTCAATCTCTACCCTCTGGAGCAGCCTTTCTCAACCTGTGGGTCCCCAGATGTTGTTGAACTACAGCTCCCATCATCCCTAGCTAACAGGACCAGTGGTCAGGGATGGTGGGAGTTGTAGTCCAACAACATCTGGGGACCCACAGGTTGAGAACCGCTGCTCTGGAGTAACAGTAGGGTAGTGTTGGCCAAACTTGGGTCTCCAGCTGTTTTGGGACTACAATTCCCATCATCCCTGACCACTGGTCCTGTTAGCTAGGGATGATGGGAGTTGTAGTCCAAAAACAGCTGGAGACCCAAGTTTGGCCAACACTGCAGTAGGGTATAAAACAGTAGGGATTAAAAATAATTTATTCCATCAATCATCTCAGTGCTCTTCAACCTTGGGTCCTCAGATGCTGTTGGACTACAACCTGCATCATCTCCAGTGGTGTCAACTTGAATAAAATATTGGGTGGGGGGCAGATAAGGCCCACTCTACATAATTGATCACATGGCATGGTGCACACACACCAATTGAATGGCAATGCCCATCAACTTGGGGGGGGCAGCCCCCTCAAATGTTTCATGGGGAAGCAAAGACTCTTCTACCTCTAGGAGTTGGCTCCTATGATCATCTCTGACCATTGGGAGAAGAAGGGTGATGGGAGTTGTAGTCCAGAAAACATATGAAGACTCATGGTTGAGGAGCACTGATCTGAGTGCTCGTCCTTCAAGATATATGGAGATGGCAATCCCTTCTTAATTTTATCTTTTCCAGGCTAGACAAACACAACTTTGTCAACCTTTCCTCGTTGGATTCAGTCTCTGGGTCCCTCCTCTAGACATGTTCCAGTTTGTCAATATTGTTCACAGGATCATAGGAAACTGCCTTATACTGATTCATTGGTACACCTAGCTCAGTTCTTCACTGATGGGAAGCAGCTATCCAGGGTTCCAGGCTGAGTTATATCCCAATCCAGAGATGCCAAGGACCGAATTGGAGACCTTCTGCATGCAAAGCAGATGCTCTGCCACTGAGCTATGGCCCTTCCCTGTAAAAATGCAGGAGACAAACATTTAGAACATCCTTCTTAAACTATTGTGCTCATAAGTACTCAGGCCAAATCATAACAAAGTTGTACAGTTGCTTCTTGTTATCTAGACCACATGCTTCTCCTGCTGCAGCCTGGACTCTCATGAATATTTTCCCTTTTTTAATTGCCACGCCATGCACTTAGTTGCGTTGCATTTAGTTTGCAGGCCACTGAAACCCCTTCTAACCCATTTTTCACATGGACTGCCATCAAGCCAGGTGCTTCTGAATCTTTGTACCTAACTGCAAAAGTTATTCCTACCTAAATGGCCTGTGGTCAGAAATCTTCGTTTTTTTGATTTTTTTTAATGATTTATGGTTTATAGAGCAGAGTTTAAGAGCTTGTAAACTGGATCTACCCAGTCTCTCCACTACTCACTCTGTCTCATTCACAGCTCAGTCAATAAGAGCATGAGACTCTTAATCTCAGGGTTGTGGGTTCGAGCCCCACGTTGGGTGAAAAAAATCCTGCATTGCAGGGGATTGACTCTTGTGGTCTCCTAAGGTAAAAGTAAAGGGACCCCTGGCCATTAGGTCCAGTCATGACCGACTCTGGGGTTGCGGCACTCATCTCACTTTATTGGCCAAGGGAGCCGGTGTACAGCTTCCGGGTCATGTGGCCAGCATGACTAAGCCACTTCTGGAGAACCAGAGCAGCGCACGGAAACGCCGTTTACCTTCCTGCCGAAGCGGTACTATTTATCTACTTGCACTTTGATGTGCTTTTGAACTGCTAGGTTGGCAGGAGCAGGGACCTAGCAACAGGAGCTCACCCCATCATGGGGATTCAAACAGCCGACCTTCTGATCGGCAAGTCCTAGGCTCTGTGATTTAACCCACAGCACAGCTCTACAGTTCTACGACTCTATGGATCTACTAGCATTGCTTTAAAAAGTAAAAAATAAAACAACAAAACACACACAGAGAGAGGCCCCATTGGTAAAAAAGAGGTTCCTTCATATTTACAAGGTGGCTTCGAATTGTAAACTTACATGGTTAGAAAAGGTTTCATGGCTGTCCTGTGCAGGAGAAAGGGGAGAGAGCAAGGAAAATGAAGGGCTGGAGCTTGGGAGTTTGGCAGGAAAAAGCACAAAGTGCATTGGCCCCTGTCTGTTAGTCTCAACCCTGCCCTCTATTGGCTGGAGGCATGCAAGGTTGCTTCTGCCCAAGAAAGGAAAGGGCTGTAGCTCAACAGCAAAGCATTCGCTTTACATGCAGAAGGTCCCAGGTTCTGTTCCTGGGATCTCCAGGTAGTTCTGGGAAAGATTCCTGCTTTGAAATCCCAGAGAGCCTCTGCCAATCATAGAACACAATACTGAGCAAGATAGGCCAATGTTCTGACTCAGAAAAAGGCACCTTCCTGTGTCCTTATGGCTTTGAGGAAAGGCAGAGGCAACTGAGTCTTGCTGAAGTCCCGTGGGTGGGCAGACAACCCAAAGGAAGGCTTCTACTAATTAGAATGCTCTAATTAATAATAAAACAGCGTTATTCAAATATAAAAGCCTTATTGTGCTAAATTAAATATAATTTGTCAGGAGGGTCGTTAATAAAAAAAAGCAGGGCATAAATAAGTGCTATAATATTTGCTCTATAAAAAGAAGTCTAGCCAAAAGGGCCATTTGACTAATGTATTAAATTCCCCTTGCCTTGCAATTCATTGGAGAGAGGATTTTTATTATTATTATTGTTGGTGTTTAAAATAGACACAGCACATTGGCTATCAGTTACACATAATGGTTAAATATAGGCTATTGATTTTTGAAAAATCACTTAGGCAAGCTGAGAAATATGGTGGTTGTTTTAAAAAAAGAAAGGAATTCGGGGGGGGGGGGAGAGAAGAACGTTTTCCTGCTGATCAACTTGCTTTTTATCTATGTGTTGTTTTACTGGTGCTTTATTTTTCTGTTTTAAAAATTAAATGCATCGTTCCATCTGTTGGTTATTAGGCCATGAAAACTGGGACGTTGGTGGTCCGAGAGGATGAATGGTATCCAGCACTACTCATACTCAAAGTAGGCCCATTGAAATGAATGGCAATGGCTAATGTAGGCCCATTAATTTCAAATCAAATCAAATCCGTTTATTGTGAGGACCATGCCTGTACACAAACATCAACACAACAATAGTTAAAAAATATTAAAATTCATTACATACTACGCCAACAAAACCTTCATCCCACAAAATAGAAAGAGAGGGAAAACAAGCAACGAGTTAGACAGACGGTGAAGGGGTCTTTACATTGTCATCCATAAATCTTTCCCTGGCTTTCATGGCCTTCATCACAAAAACCGCTACCACATGGGTAATACGTGGGTTTGCATCAACTAACAAAAATTTTACTCTATCTTCAGGATTGGTTATAGAGTTGGGTATAATTTGCAGCAATGCGTCTCTAAAGCCCGAGTAGATGGGGCAATAGAGGAGGTAATGTGTAAGATCCTCTTTAATTTTCATAAGGCAAGGGCATAAACGATGTTCTACTGGGGTTTTTGTGAATCTACCGGTCAGATATGCAGTTGGCAGTGTTTGAAACCGTGCCATAGTAAAAGCTCTCCGAAGGGTGGGATCAGTGATCTCCACCAAGTAGTTGGCACAGATTTTGACTGCTTTTACTCGGGGAAACCAGTAGGAAAACCCAGAGTTTTTTATCTTTGTGGAGTCCAAAAAGGCGTCTTTTTCAAAGATCCATTCCCGAACTTTATCAGGACTCCACAATTTGAGGGTATTAAACTCAGGTAGATTGTATCTGGATAGGATATCTAGTAGGTTTTTATGCCAAGTAGTATTATTTTGTAATGATACAAAGGCTTGTTTAGCCAATAAGGTGTTCGGGGCATCTGTGAGGTTGGTGAAAAAACGCAGGAATCTTAAGTGGGCCCTGGCAGACACAGAAGGTAATCCTACTTCCACTCTTAGGAGAGCTGCCGGAGTACTCTGAGGGAGGCCTAGAATTCTTCTGAGGTAAAAATTTTGGAAGATTTCAAGCCGTTCTAACAGCTTCTGATTCCATCCCCAGAGTTCTACTCCATATAGCATCTGGGGAATCACTTTTCCAACAAAAGCTTTTAGTGCCGGGATCACCAGTTGCCCTCCCCTCGAATAAAAAAAGCTGAGCAGAGCACCGATTGTCCTACGTGTTAGAAGGGCTACAGTCTTGAAGTGGGCAAGCCAGCTAGATGTAGCTTGGAAAGTGATACCAAGATATTTAAAAAAAAGACACTGTTCAATTTTGTGTTCATCTAAAGACCATCTAAATGTGTGGTGAGCTCTAGTAAATACCACAATTTTTGTTTTGTCATAATTTATCTTTAGAGAGTTTTGGGAACAATAAGCTGCGAGCCCCTCCAGCATGCTATGTAGGCCCCTTCGAGTAAGTGCCATGACAGCCATGTCATCAGCATATAGTAATATATTCAGGTGTTTGCCTTCCAGGGCAGGAGCTGATGACTTATACTTTGCCATATGTTGAACAATGTCATTTATATAGAAATTAAAGAGGAACGGCGCTAACAAACAGCCCTGTTTAACCCCTTTCCCCAGTGGCAGTGGGTCAGTATAGTTACCTGACATCCCAGTTCTGATTTTAACTGTGGTGTCTGAATGTAACTCTCTAAGTATTTTGAGAAGTCGTCTATCAATATCTGTTTCATATAGTTTTTGCCATAATTTGTCCCTACAGATTGAATCAAAAGCGGGTGTGAGATCTACAAAAGCCACAAAAAGTTTGCTCTTATGTACCTTTGTATACTTATCTATCATTGTCTGTAGTACCAAACAATGGCCTGTTGTACTATGGCCCTTTCTAAACCCTGCCTGTTCCGGATTAAGCAGGTTAGAGTGGTCAGCCCAGTCAACCAGTTTATTTAGCAGGTAGCGAGTATAAAGTTTATACACAATGTCCAGGAGACTTATGGGGCGATAGTTTGAGGGGTCTTGGGGGTCTCCCTTCTTATAGATGGGGGCTACCAGGCTCAGTTTCCAGTTTTCTGGGATTTTGCATATATCATTTATTACCGTAAAAAGTTGGGCCAAAATAGCAGCCCACCACTGGGCATTTAGTTTAAACACCTCAGGAGGAATCATATCCTCACCGGGAGCTTTGCCATTCTTGAGTGTTTTAATTAGCTGTAAACATTCTGATTCGGTAACAGGATCCCAGCCCGTTAATAGATCGTTTTTAAGAGGAGGGAACTGGCTCGGTTTAGCAATGTTTGGAGCTGTATATAGCCGGGGAAAATGTTGGTACCATAAGTTAGATGAAATACTGTTGGTTACAATTTTCCCTTTGGGTGAAACTCCCTGAGCAATTATTTCCCAGAATTTTTTGTCGTCCCGCAATTTGATCGCTTTGTCAAGTGCCTCCCATTGTTCCTTTCTGTAGAGGGATTTCTTAAATTTTAGAGTATTTTTATAATGAGAACGCCACCTGTGCAGGTTTTCCAATGAGGACAGGGTCCCTTCCTGTTTTACCTTATTTTGTAATTTCCTAAGCAAAGATCTTAGATTCCTACAGTCTTTGTAGAACCAGGCCCTCAAGTTGTTTTGTTTTTTGGGAGGGTTGGAATTCGTGAGTAGTGGGAAGAGCGACTCTGAGACCTGCTGAAATGTTGAAAAGGGGTCAGAAATAGATGAGATACATTGGTCTCTCAAGGCCAGTAAGTCTGATGAATGCAGGTGTAGTTTGATTTTAGATTCCAGGTCGCTGTTCCATTTACGCCTACAAAGGGCCAGAGTTGGAGGTGGGTCTGCACAGTGATTGCGGTATTGCGGATCCTCCAAACCACAGGGAATTAGTGAAATTGATATAGGAAGATGATCACTCTCAATTCTATTGAAAGTCCTGAAGCCCTGTGACCTCTCCAAGAGTTTTGGGGAGACCAGGATATAATCAATAACGCTCGCACCTCTAGGTCCAAGAAAAGAAAAGAAACCCCCTGACCTGTCCATATGGGTACCATGCAAATTATATAAATTATGTTTGAAGGCAGTCTCCATTAATGTAATGCCTGCCTTATTCAAGACCTTATCGTCAGAGGACCAGGGAATAAACCAATCTGCCTCTGGCAGGAACTGAGATTTAGAGCAGTACGTATTAATGTCATTTCCTATCCTGGCGTTGAAATCACCTGCCAGCAGGATATCCATGCCAGGGAGTTCTAGTTCAGCCTTCTCCAAACATAGCTCTAAATCTTCCCAGATTTGTGACGACTGGGGAGGGGTGCCTATGGGAGGGATATATATATTAAAGCAAAGGAAATCTCCTCCTTCACTGCTAGAAATAAGTAAGATTTGTAAATTGTTACTCTTCACCCACTGCTGTTGCCGGGCCTTGCACTTTAGCTTGGTAGAAACAAAAGTGACTAAACCACCACTAGGTCGGCCTCGGGAATTTGGTTTTATCGCAGGGGTAGCAAAGGCTTCGTATCCCTGTAAAGAGGGGACATGGAGATCTAGACACCATGTCTCCTGTAGACATAAAATCTGAAATTTTGTAAGGAAATCCAGAAGGTCGACGTCACCCTGCTTAGATAGCCATCCCGCCACATTCCAGGATAGAATGTGGAAATAGGGTGATGGTGGAAATAGTGGCAGTCAATCTCTTTTCCGGTGGTTTGAGGCTCCTGAGCTGGGCTCCTCCTCTGTCTGCCCTGCTTGGTGGTTCCAGGTTTGAGGTCGCTGGTCCCTAGATAGGTGTGATAGCTTTAACTGAGGGGCCAATAGGTTGATTTGGCCCAGAGGATCTTCGATGACACCGTTACAAATATCATGTTGTTCAGCTGATGTATCATGATGTTCAGCTGGTTTTCGCAGAGCAAGGGTTTTGCCGCCCCGTATAGGCTGTACAGGTAGCAGGTCGACAGCTGCATCTTGCGTCGGTACTGCTAGCGGGTCAAAATTTGACAAAAGCTGTGGATCTTGATTGCGTACTGGGCTTAGAATAATGGAAGCCTCCAATTCCGGCATCGAGGCATATGAGGACGAGAGCATTTCAGACTGGTCTTGCTTGGGTAGTCCAATGCCGGGCTCGTTGCACGTAGAGACCAGGGTACCAGGCGGGGGGTGTAGGAAATCAATTAAGTCATTTGCGGGCAGGCTTGCCACTCCCTGTGGGGTAATAGATCCCGGCTCCATTCCCCCGTCTATTTGTTCTTTATGGCGCACACCATTAATTTCATTGAGTCTACTCTGAGGAAAGGAGTAAATGGACGCAATCCTTTGCTTGCCATCCTTTGCTTGTCAGTCCTCCCATACCCAGAACAACACTATCCAGGCAGAAGAGGGAGGTCTCTGTAGGATTACCCCACCATTTCCTTCCACATTCTTCCCACAAACAACACATCCACCAATGTTGCTCTCATGGCACCTTTCTTCTAGAAACTGGGGCGGTAGCGGGGGGGGGGGGTTGAGGGCATATGACTATAAATTCCCTTCAAGGGAAAAAGGCACATTCAACTCCCTCCTGCCAATGTTAAGGCTGTGCAAAACGTTTTAATAAAAGCATAAATGATATTTAAAAACTTCAGCCTCCATCCTATTTCTGTAAGAAATGTAACAAATTTACATTTATTTATTTTCATTGCCAAAGGGATCCCAGAATAGGAGCCAGTGTGGTGTAGTGGTTAAGAGCGGAAGTCTCGTAATCTGGTGAACCAGGTTCACTTCCCCCTCCTCCACATGCAGCTGCTGGGTGACCTTGGGCAAGTCACACTTCTTTGAAGTCTCTCAGCCTCACTCACCTCACAGAGTGTTTGTTGTGGGGGAGGAAGGGAAAGGAGATTGTTAGCCACTTTGAGACTCCTTAGGGTAGTGATAAAGCAGGATATCAAATCCAAACTCTTCTTCTTCTTACATGAAACCCAAGTGTATAATGCACCTTAGAACTGATTTGCTAATTAGCTGAAAATTGCACTTTATTTCAATTGTGTTTAATGAAGATATCTCTAAAGGTACTTTGGTTTGTTTGCAAGCCTGGCTGCAAGATTTGTGGATTTTGGCTTTATCTAATGTTGATGCTTTATCTTAATCCTTTGTTGATGGTTATCTTTATCTTCTGTTGAAGTTTATCTTTTTATTCTTATCTGTGCTGATACTCGCCTTTTTTCCCTTTAAATGAAAAAAAGGAAAAAGAAAGGGGGAAAGGAGTAAAACCAGAAAAACCAGTAGTGCAATAAAATCCTATGACTTTTAAATCAAGCACAGAGAGAGAATGGAAAAGCAAATGCAACCAACAAAATAAAAAATCCTGATGCAGCAATCTTCAGAGACTGCACAGGTAAATATATACATCTTGAGCTGGGGCCAGTAACTAGTAAGAGTCTGGGCCAGACATGTCTGAGGAAGAAAGAAATACAGTGGTACCTTGGGTTACAGATGCTTCAGGTTACAGACACTTCAGGTTACAGACTCCGCTAACCCAGAAATAGTACCTTGGGTTAAGAACTTTGCTTCAGGATGAGAACAGAAATCACCAAGCGGTGGCACGGCAGCAGCGGGAGGCCCCATTAGCTAAAGTGGTACCTCAGGTTAAGAACAGTTTCAGGTTACCATAAACTGGACCAGCACAATGTTGTATGATACTTTTTCTCAATGCAAGGTCCTCCCTCTTACAGTCAGAGTTTGTTCAGAGACATTCCCATTGAAAGTACAACAACAGAGATCATTCTGTATGCAACTCAAGGGTTAATCCTATCATCAGTATTTATGTAGTTTATTTCATAAAATTTATACACAACTTGATTGTAACACTCACTGCCTCTGTGAATGTTACGGGTGTTCTTGCTAGATCTCGTGGAGCACTCAGACTTCCTGCAAGATCTCATGAGAGCGTCCTTACTATGCCCCCGTATTGTTGCGAGCGTGCAAATAAAAAACGCGCAAGACGTGAGTGTACTGTAGCAGATCACATGAAGCCAAATTACACTCCTCACAATATCAAAGAGCCTGTCATCACTTACCTGGAAAGCCTTTGGCTGTGGAGGTTAGTGCAGTCTTGAATCTTTCACTGGCACTCAGCGAATCGATAGTTTGTCCATGACGAGTCCATAATTGGTCCATATAGATTAAAATTAATGGTACATAATTTAACATTAATTGCACTCTCAGTGCATACTGATTCGCAATCAATTAACACTTACTTCTTAAATTTACCAAGAGTCACTTGGCAATTGTTCCCAGATCCACATGCTTAAAAGCTTCCGTTCAACGTTTGAAAGCTTTGTCATCATAATGAAACACACGAGACCTTTCAACTCCTTTTGACCACCTTGAACATGGTTTTTCATCTGGGTCCCGATGTGACCAAAGGCACATTGTCCAGCCTTCAGGAACTTCAAAGGTGCCAGCTGCCAGGAGTTTGTGATTGATGTATTCCAGGTTGGCTGGCAGGGCCATGGGGTGTGTGTGTGTCCTGCAAAAAGAAGGATTGTATCATAATGTAGCTGTGAAGGCATAAATCTGTGAACTCTGCTATGACAAAGCTTCCTAACATGATATCTGGAGATGAAGTGAATCAAAATTAGGGCCCTTGATGCTTGTTAAGTTTGATTATTTTTTTAAAATGGGTGCTGAACCACACTCAGCTGCCATTGTAGGGCCCAAGCATGCCTCAAAAAGGTCTGCAGTCATAGACCCACTTCCATGAGAATAAATCCCATTCAGTTCAATGGGATATTTTTAAAGCCACCTGCCCCCGAAATGAAATGAAACTCCCCTTAGAATTCAAACCATGGTCCCATGGTTTTGTGCTGGCCTGTGAAACTCATCTGGTTTGGAAGTCTAAACTTGCAAGGTAGAGCTAGGGAGGGTATTGACAAAGACCATAATAGCCACTGTTAGTCCACTCCTGGACTTAAATGTTCTTTTAATTTCTGAGCTGCTCTTATTTATTATTCAGGAGCTGCATCAGGGTAAGACTAGAGGCTCCGCTGACATGGCAAAATGTAATCCTAGCAACTCATTAAAAGATGCCTCAGAGTAAGTTAATATATTTGTGAGACTCAAGCAAAGATACTTCCTGCTGCAGCTAGGACTCGGCCGAAATTTCTCAGAAAAGAATTTTCCAATAATTTCCTGATTTGTTTTGTTCTGAGGGCCCCCTGCAAGCTGTTAGGGAGTTTCAACCATCACTCAGTCAAATGCCCTCCCAATTTTTCTCTTCATATCCAGTTTAATAGCCAGACAAGATGGCGTAGAAGTTAGAGTGTTGGACTTTTACCAGTGCTTTTTTATGGGGGAACACAGGGGTACGCATACCCCTAAATATTTTGTGAATCTTTGTACTTTTGTCCATTTACTGTATTTACTTCTCCCCATTTGAACTGTAAAATGGTGATTTTCTTGAGTCAAAACTAAAGTACCCCTAAACATTTTTTAAGAAAAAAAAGCACTGACTATTATTATTATTGGGTTTGTAGATTTGGAGGAACCCCCCCCCCCAAAAAAATATAATCCGTAGAAATTAATAAATGGTAGGATTTTGATTATTTGGGATGTGAAGGGGAAGATACAAGCTGCAGAGGAATTCCTGAGTTAGCCTATGCAAAATGACCGGGGCATACAAGAGTGCTTCCGGTGGAGCGCGATCTTGCTGCAAGCGAGGGATTTTTCGGAGAGAGGAATCCCAGCTATTTTGGATGGAAAAGGGGGTGCTACAGGGCACAGTAGCCCCCCACTAAGCCCCTGGAGGGTGTCCAGGGCGTCAGGTTCTCGGCAGTGCCCTAAAAACTGCCCGTCCGGCCATCAGGTAACCCCCAAAAGGGTGAAGAGCACGGCGGAAAGGATCAGCGGGCTATCGGGAAGCCATTGCTGCATCCGAATAGCGAAGCCCCGAGCTTGCAAAGAACAGCGCTCTGCTCTCAAAATCAAGAAATTTGGACCTAATTTAAACTATAAACTATAAACTACAAGACGTGGATCTAAGGAAGGCTCCGGATCAATAAGGATTTCTTTTTGAGTTCAGCTGTTATCTGGAATCAGCTTTGACGCAGCGATACATGCAGAGCTGGAAAACGAAAGTAAGTTGCCGCTAGTGGCTATTGTTTCCGTTTCCCCCGTAACTCTTAGAAACAAAATAAAGAAGATAAAAGTAATTTTGTGGGAGTTTAAAAAAGTGAAAGAAGTATCGGACTAAAAGGGAGAACAGAAAGTAACTATGGCGGTGAATAGAGATCTTTGATGGAATGGAGGACATATAAAGTGCGAAGTCCTTTGTTTTTCCACTTTCGCTTTTAAAGACAAGCAGCTTCCGACTCCATTGTTAACAATAGAGAAGAGCAACCTGAAAAGGCTACAGTTGCAACGTGCAGGATTTAATATACCTTTTTTTTCACTCTCCTCATTAATTGGATTTATAACTTTGGCTTACTAAAGTAATAGTTGGAACTTGTTTATTTGGGTTTACAAATTTATACCTCTCAGATTTGGGTATCGACCCCCTAGTGGACAGAATAAGTCAGTACAACTTGTTTTTCTGTGCTCCTTCCTGGCCAGTGGAAAAAGTTTTGAAGTGACCTTGGCTCCTCTCCTACTCCGTATTGTCTTTTTTGTGAAACTCTCCTCTCTGGATATTTTTGGCTATTAACTGCAGACATTTATTATTATTATTTCATCAATTTTGGGGGGGGGGCTATCAAAGAAATTTAGATATTAAATTTAATGTTTAATTGGCTCTCCTCATTGACATTGTGGAAGGATTATTTCATCTCAATTGGATTATAACATAATTTGAATTTGGAGTCAAGCTCCCCATTCTTTTTTTTTTATTATTATTAAACTCTGATTTGTTTGGACTCAAACCTTATTCGGATTATAATTTTATATGGATTGGACTACAATTGATGCAATTACAATATTCTATCTGGATTACAATTTGGATTATAATTGATGCAAGTATAAATACAAAAGGAAGAACCCAATTAAGGATTAGCCCAATTGGGGGCAAGAAGACTTTTTCCAACTGTGGACGTGATTGTGATTAGCCCTCTATTTCCCCCAAATTAAAGGGGGATCAAGTATCTCTGTTTAATTTCTAGTTTTGGGCTTATAAGACATTCTTATTTGCAAAAAGATTTTGGTTTTACATCTTGGTTATTCTTCCAAATTTAAAATTTGTAAATTGCTTATATTGTTGTGATTTGAACAGGTGGGGAACGTATTAAAGGATATTTTGTGAAAATGGCACATCAACAAAAGAAAGGGATGGAAGGGGGAACACCAACAGATAGGAGAGCATCTAAGCAAGAATCAGATTTTAGAGCAGAAATATTGAAAATGTTTGCAGAAATTAAACAAAGTGAAAAGAATTTGGAAACAAAACTAGAACAAGTGGATAACAAAATGGAACAAGTGGATAATAAAATCGGGAAAATGGGTAAAAAAATTGATGAGACAGTTAATGAACTGAAAGGGCAAATAAAAGAGGTGTCCAAAAGAACACAATCTTTAGAAGAGGGGTTGAAAAAGACAAAATTGGAGATGAGGGAAGTGAAGCGAGAGGAAGAAAGGATGAAGGTGGAGATGATAGAAATAAATAAATCTCAGGAGGAAATTAAAGATGCAATTGCTATGAATGAACTGAGACAGAGGGAAGTCAACCTGAGGCTGAGATCTGCACCGGAAATACAGAATGAAAATATTAGAGATTGATAGCAGAAATTGCGCAGTGGCTGGAGCTTTCAGAAGAAGAAGTGGAAAAAACAGTACAAAATGCATTCAGGATGAGAGTAAGAACAACAAAGGCAAGGAAATTTCCAGGTGACTGTTTAATCACATTTAAAGATCGAGAGATGAGAAATTTGATACTACAGAAGAACAGAGAAAAAAGACTATATATAGATGGAAATTACATAATCATTTTTAAAGACATTCCGATAAGGCTGTTGAAACGAAGAGACCCATATAAGCCACTGGTGCAGATTCTCAAGAAAAATAAGATCGATTTCAGATGGGAATTTCCAGAAGGAGTTTCCTTTTTCTACAAAACTAAGAAACGCAGGCTGACAAGTCCAGAAGAAATAGGGAAATTTACGAGAAGATATAAGGAATTGCAAGTGGAAGAAGAAGAAGTTAAAGGCGCAGGAGGAGGAGGAGGATCCAAGGATGAGTCAGAATCGGCGGAAGAGGAAGAAGAGCAAGGAAAGAGGTCAGAAGAAGAAGAAGAAGAAGAAGAAGAAGAAGACAGGTTATAAGTAAACCAAAGTAAATTTATTTAATTGGATTTTAATATGGCTCTAAAACTATGGAATTGGAACATTAATGGGATGAACGATAAAAAGAAACAAAATAAAATTGAACAATTCTTTAAAAAGAAAAATTTGGACATTATATGCCTACAGGAAACACATGTGGCAAGGAGACATAGAAAAAATTTGATCAATAAAAGACTAGGAAATGAATTTATATCTTCGGACAAAGAGAAAAAAAGAGGGGTTGTTTTATATATCAAAAACAAAATTGAATCTCAACAAATTTTCAAAGACGAAGATGGAAGAATTATAGCAGTTCAGATCAAATGGCAAGGCGAAAATCTAATAATTGTCGGGATCTATGCACCTAATGGAAATAAGACTGATTTTTATAAAGCTTTGGAAGAAAAACTATTTGAATACATGGATCAGAAAATCATAATAATGGGAGATATGAACGGAGTGGTTTCATTGGAAATGGATAGATTAAGAGAAGGAACAAATAAAGAAGGGAAACTACCGAGGACTTTTTTCACAATGACTAAGAATTGTAATTTGATTGATATCTGGAGACTTAGACACCCATTGGAGAAACAATTTACCTATTATTCAGAACCGAATCAGTCAATGTCAAGAATCGATCAAATATGGGTGTCGAATGAATTGACTCCAAGAATCCAACAAATTGAAATTCAGCCCAAAGTAATTTCAGATCATAATCCAATAAAATTGGAATTAAAAGGTTTTGAAGAAAGAACCTTTAGATGGAGAATTAATGACTATTTGCTGGATGTTCAGAAGATTATAGAAAAAGCACAAAAGAAATTAACTGAATATTTTATGGATAACACCAACAAAGGTAGAAAGATGAACATTGTTTGGGACGCAAGCAAAGCAGTTATGAGAGGATTCTTTATTCAACAGAATTCATTGAAGAACAAACATAGGGAAAAAGGGAAAAAAGAAATTTTAAAGCAGATTATGGACAATGAGCAGAAATTAATTAAAAAACCAAACAACTCAAAGATCAAACAAGAAATTAAGACTTTACAAACCCAATTTGCAATGATAATAAATAAAGAAGTAGAATGGAATATTAAAAGGTTGCAACAGAAAAACTTTGAGTTTGCTAACAAATCAGGTAAACTGCTTGCGTGGCAAATTAAAAAAAGAAAAGAACAGAACACAATTAACAAAATTATTGTGAATGGGGAAGAGACAGTCAATACGAAAGAAATTAGAAAAGGATTTTTGGATTTTTATAGGCAACTATATAAAAATAAGGAAAGGAATAATATGAAGAAAATATAAAGATTCTTAAAAGATAAAAAGGTGCAGAAGATCCTAACAGAACAAAAAGACCAGCTGAACACCCCAATAGAAGTTGAAGAGATTAAAAAGGTTATAAAAGAACTGAAGAGGGGAAAGGCCCCGGGACCAGATGGATTTACATCAGGATACTATAAAGAAATGAGGAATGTCTTGATGATTCCATTGAAAGAAGTTATGAATAATATTTTAAAAGTAAGAGAGATCCCAGAAACGTGGAAGGAAGCATTTATTACTTTGATCCCAAAACAAGACTCGGATTTAACACAAGTTAAAAATTACAGGCCTATCTCACTGTTGAATACGGATTACAAAATATTTGCGGGGATTCTAGCGAAGAGAATGAAAAAGATATTGATAAGATATATCCATAAAGACCAAGCAGGGTTCCTGCCAGGCAGACAAATGAAAGATAATGTAAGGAATATAATTAATATTTTGGAATATCTGACTGCCAGGAATGAGAAACAAGCGATATTAATGTTTGTGGATGCTGAAAAGGCCTTTGATAATATAGTATGGGAATTTATGTTGAAAAACTTAGAGTATATGGAAGTGGGAAAAGAGTTCTTCAATGGAATCAAGGCAATATATACAGAGCAGAGAGCTAAATTGATAGTTAATAATGTTGTTACGGAAGATATAAAAATATCTAAAGGAACAAGACAGGGTTGTCCGCTCTCGCCACTGTTATTTATAACGGTCCTAGAGGTCTTTTTAAATGTGATTAGACAAAATAAATTAATTAAAGGGGTGACAGTAGGTCAGAACAAATATAAAGTTAAAGCCTTTGCCGATGATCTGGTTATAACGATGGAAGAACCAATGGAAAGTGTTAAAGAAGTATTGGAGGAGATTGAACAATTTGGAAATGTGGCCGGGTTTAGACTGAATAAGAAAAAAACTAAAATAATGGTTAAAAATATGGAGCATAACACGATAGAAACAATTCAACAACAGACAGAGATAGAGGTGGTGAAGAAAGTAAAATACTTGGGAATTTGGTTAACTCCTAAAAATATCAACCTGTTCCAGAACAATTATGTACAGGTGTGGAAAGGAATAAGGAATGACCTGGAGGTGTGGGGTAGAATGAAACTGTCCTTTTGGGGCAGAATTTCTACGATAAAGATGAGCGTGCTTCCAAAGATGCTATTTTTATTTCAGACTATTCCCATTATCAAGGGGGTAGGGATTTTTAAGGACTGGCAAAGAGTGATTTCAAGGTATATCTGGCAGGGCAAGAACCCAAGAATAAAATATAAATTATTAACAGATGTGAAAGAAAGAGGAGGCTTCGCCCTGCCAGATATGAAATTATATTATGAAGCAGCATGTCTTTGCTGGTTAAAGGAATGGATTAAATTAGAAAATATGGAACTATTAGACCTTGAAGGTTTTGATAACAGATTTGGTTGGCACGCTTACCTATGGTGTGATAAGAAGAAAGTTCATAAAGGATTTGGGAACCACATTTTCAGGAACTCGTTAATAGAAGTATGGGACAGGTATAAAAGTCTTTTGGAACCAAGGGTTTCACATTGGCTGTCCCCGTTGGAGGTTATGTGCGTAAAGAAAATTAATATGAGAGGTAAATGGGCTACGTACGGAGAATTGGTAACGAAAGAAGGAGGAAAATGGAAATTAAAACCATATGAACAAGTTAAAGATCATGTATATGATTGGTTGCATTATTTCCAGGTAAATGAAATGTTTAAAAAAGATATAAAGGAAAGTGGTTATGCAGAAAAAGATTCTAAGTTCCAAACAGATATAATAAATAATGAATATAAAATTTTGTCCAAAATGTATAAGATATTGTTGGAATGGTGTACGAAAGATGAAGAAGTCAAATCGGTAATGATACAATGGGCCAAAGATTTGGATATAATATTCAATTTGAAGATTGGGAAAAATTATGGAAGGAAACTTTAAAATTTACTGCATACATGGGGTTGAAGGAAAATGTGATGAAAATGTTTTATAGATGGTACATTACACCGGTAAAACTTGCAAAAATGTATAAAACATGTAATAAGTGTTGGAAATGTAAAGAAAAAGAGGGAACGTTTTACCATATGTGGTGGGAATGTAAGAAAGTGAAGAGTTTCTGGGAAGCGATATACAATGAATTGAAAAAGATGATAAAATATACTTTTGTTAAGAAACCAGAAGTCTTTCTTTTAGGGATCACAGGAAAAGAAATAAGAAGAAAAGACTGTAAATTATTTCAGTATGCAGTTACGGCAGCAAGAACTTTATTGGCCCAGAAATGGAAACAAGAGGAAATATCGACGATTCAAGAATGGAGAATGAAATTGACGGACTATGCGGAACTGGACAAATTGACTGGGAAAATAAGATATGTTCGAAACCAAAAGTTCATCGAAGATTGGGGAAAGTTTGTAGATTATCTGAAAAATGTATGTGATGTGCAAACAACGCTAGTGGGGTTTCAAGAAGCACTGTAAAAGTTTAAGATGTATTGTTAAAAAGAAATAGAAAAGGGAGGGAAGTTAAATGGCAATACAATGAAGGGAAAGCGTATTGAAGAGTAATTACGGATGATTACCAGAGAAACTGAAGGAAGTCCAAAAACAGTAATTTGTTAAAATTTGGATAAAATTGTACAATTGTGCTGGAAAATTAATAAAAATTATATGAAAAAAAGAGAGAGAGCTGTCCTCTTCTCCCTTGCTCTGAGGTGTAAACAGAGACCACGGATTTGGAATGCTGCCATGGTAACTGGGTGTGGTATGACAGGAAAAGAGAGTTTTTAGCAAAGTTTGCTGGGGAGAAGAAGGGGAGAACAAGGACTGGAATCCATCTTATACAGGTTGGCTGAAGGCTGGCTGGGAAAGATGCCTTTGACTACAGGACTGCATTGCTGTGGGGGACAAGCCCGTCTTGAAATGACCAGGCTGTAACTTCTGGACTCCCTTCATGCAGACTGTAGGTGTAAATATGTGAATAAATCATATTTCTTAAAGCTATGTCAGTTTCCGCCATGTCTCAACTCTCATAAGTAACACAGACCCTGTGTGGGTGCCTGGAACCCCCTGGAAGCTTGCTACCACTCAGCAGAGAGTGGGGGTGGCACCCAACTTTTGTATCATTATTACTACTGGCCCTTCACCAGTAAGTCCCAAGACACATTCCAACATACTCAAATTGGATGCAGTTAAAACAAATAGCAGTCACAGGAATAGGGTGGTCCTTGAAAACATGCATCTGAGGTACTGAAGGTCAGGGCAAAGAGGCGCGTCTTCAGCTTATGATGAAAGCTGTATATTAAAGGTGCCAGGTGCACTTCTGTGAGGAGGGAATTCCACAACATAGGAGCTGTAACAGAAAATACTCTCTCCTGGAGCAACAACACCCCAAACATCTGAGGCAGTGGAACTACCAAGAGGGTCCCCCTCTGCTGAGCTTAACACCCAAGAGGGTCTGTAGGGAAGAAGATGGTCTTTCAGATAAAGCCTAAGAGTTTTAATGTGAGCACCTTGGATTGGGCCCTGAAATGAGCTGGCAATGAATGCAGATGCTTTCTAGTTCTAAATGGAACCCCAACCTGGGTGCAACATTTTCAACCTGGGTGCAACATTTGGGACCAAATGAAGTAATCTTCAAAGGGCAAACCCATGTACAGCACATTTCAATAATCCAGTCTAGAAGGTATTGGAGCATGGAGTACTGTGGCCAAATCATATCTGTCCAAGAGGAGCCAAAGCTGGTAAACAAACCATAGCCTGAAACTCAAGTGACAATATTGGATCCATGGGTGGCCACAAGCTATGGCTCTCTTCCTTCAAGAGGGGTGCAACTCTGATTTAAAACTGCACCAGGTGGGCTTTTGTTCTGACCCAACAGAACTCTCCGTGTATTCTAATTTACTTTAGCTTCCCTTCAAACAAACAAAAAACATAGTAAGAATATTATATCTCTCTCTTTTAACTTTTCAAAACACACCTAAATATTTGCCCTGGATTTCTCTAAAATGCCTTGTGTCAAAGGATGAGCACACAACATGGCTATAGAAATGAAAACTTTTAACAGCTGGAAAGGATTCCCTGCTTCTTGTTCTGAGCATTTATTAATTAGATCTTTGGATGGCATAATTGAATCTTCCTTTAAAGCTGCTCAGACTTGCCCACGGCTTTCTGTTTAGTTATATAAGAAACCTGCATCGTGTCATTTAATTACAGTGCCGGTTAGATTATGGCAACCCTGCACTGCTTAAGCAGGGGCAGAACAGGAACCTAAGTGAGCATTGCTTCTTATGATTTCTATACCGCGTGCACTGGGGTGTGTGCCGTTCCTCCCGTGATCATCTGTTTGCTGTTTCTGGGTAATTACCCCAATTTAATGTCCATTTCAATCAAAACATTACATTTATTTTAATAAAGGCAAGGAGTGCATTTTCCTTCAGTTTTGATGGTGCATTACCTATTCACTGCTGAGAAGCTATCTGCTAATACAAATGAATTTCCTGTTTTCCCGTAACTACCTGATTAAGAGATGGGTTGCCAACAGAAAGCACAATTCTTCCTTATTATAGGGAGGTTAACAGATGTCATTGGGGCCCTTTAACTGTTATAGTAGCCCTTTCACCTTTTATCCCATTTATAATTTTACCTTTTATACTAGTCCTTTTTAACTTTCATCATGTCTATGGTATGCCAACTGTAAAAGCCTGAAAAATACTAGAAGCATTATGAAAACCTCTCATCATTAATAGCATAAAGATTTCTACATATATATTCCCTTTTTTCTGCACAGAAGGAAAAGGTGGTGTACTTAGAAGGTTTGTTCACCTGCAACTAAGGTGCAACTAATTCTTAGATGGAGCACCTATGTTTATGGTTTCATTTTAAGGAATTTTTTGTTGTTGTTGTTGTTGGAAAGTTAAGGACAGATAAAAGAAATTGCATAGTTAAATTATGGCTACCAACCTAGAAGGCTTGAAAGGATGATCAGGGGAAAATAATGGAGGAGAAGACAACAGAAAACTACTAGCCACAATGGCTATGCAGTGCCTCCAACCATGGAATACCGCCTGCTAGAACCCATGAGAGATGAGAGTGCTCTTGTGCTTGAATCCTACTTTTCCACTGCCATCTATTTGGTTACTTTGAGAACAGGATGCTGGGCTAGATTGGCCTGTTCTAGCAGGTTTTTCTTATGTTCTTATGTAAGCCACTCTCAGTGGCGCTGTGGGTAAAACCTCAGTGCCTAGGGCTTGCCGATCGCATGGTCGGCAGTTCGAATCCTCGCGGCGGGGTGAGCTCCTGTCTTTCGATCCCAGCTCCTGCCCACCTAGCAGTTCGAAAGCACCCTTAAGTGCAAGTAGATAAATAGGTACCGCTTTATAGCGGGAAGGTAAACGGCATTTCTGTGTGCTGCGCTGGTGCCGGCTCGCCAGAGTAGCTTTGTCACGCTGGCCACGTGACCCGGAAGTGTCTCCAGACAGCGCTGGCCCCTGGCCCCTTAAGTGAGATGGGCGCACAACCCTAGAGTCGGACACGACTGGCCCGTACGGGCAGGGGTACCTTTACCTTTACCTTTACCTTTTTAAGCCACTCTCAGTTGGACGTCCACAGAGATGCATTCCTGTCCATTTAATGCCAGGCTCACAATCTATTTTGCCGGGCATACAGTAGTTTATGGAAGCAGATTGGCTGTAACATCTGCTTTGCATGCAGGAAGTCCCAGATTCAGTGCTGAAGATACACCTGTTCACTCTGGCTTTTGACACTTGAGATTTATGCTTTTAGGTCCTATCTCTTTTTTTGTCACGTTAACTTGTTTTAAACTGTTTTTAATATTGTGTGATTCCGTGTTTTAATGTCAATGTTGTGTTTCAGTTGTTGTAACCCACCCTGGGACCTTAGGGTGAAGGGTGGGTAATAAATTGAAGAACTCTTCATGGTCCTGCTTTGGCCCGAAGTGAGTCTGATGCCTTGCTGGAATCTGACACATGCTTTATAGGGAGCTCTCTGTGGTACTGACTTTCACTTGCTTCCCTTGCACCTTACAACATCTAGCCAGATCACCACATGTGCTCCAGCCAGGAACAGAACAGCTCCACCCCGACTCTTCAGGCAACAGCTAGGCTCTTCTCCTAGCTGACCAGGTGCCATCTCCTCTCAGCCCCCTATCCCACAGGCACCACTAGGCTCCAGCCCCTGATCTGCCAGGCACTATCCTTTAATTAACATGGTATCATAACATTGTAGATTCTGTGTAATTCTCAGCCAGCATGGCCAACAGTGGGGGATAGGATCATAGAGTTGCAGAACAGGAAGTGACACTAAAGGTCATCTAGCCCAACTGCCTGCAAATGCAGGAAACACAGCTAAAAATCCCGGAGAGATGGCAATCCAGATAATATTGTATTTTGTGGGGAAACAAGGCCGATCCGGGCATTGAAGTCACCTCCCAAGACAAGCCGAGGGTTGGGTGATGGAGAGTCTATACTTTCGAGTAGTTGGTCAAATTTTCCCCAATATGATCTCAGTTCCCCATAAGACTTTACTGGAGGTATGTACACACAGATACAGTATTTCTCAGGAGACTATCAGAAAGGGACAACACTAAAAAATTAGGGGTGGTCAACGAGGGACACTGTTGAATTGATACATTAAGGGAGGTTGACACCAGCACCACCAGCCCCCCGCTAGGCCTTCCATACTTTACAGTTTTAAGAGCTGGTTGAGTGTAACTTGTAAAACCCTGTAATTCAACCATAGTGCCCTCTTTTGCCCAAGTTTCTTGAAGAAAGATTATATCATGTGTTTGTAGATAGGAACAGAAATCACTGTTTTGGATCTTCTTCGGCCACCCTGTTACATTCCATGAGAGAAGTTTAATTGTTTTACAGTGATTTACTCTTAGTCAAATGCTAATGGCAATCCAACCTCTGTTTAAAAACCTCTAACAAAGGAGAGTCCACCACCTTCCAAGGTCATCTGTTCCACTAGCAAACAGCTCTTTCTATCAGGAAGTTCTTCCTAAGGTTTAGCCTGAATCTCCTTTCTGGTCATTTGAATCCATTGGTTTTGGCCTTGTGCTCTGGAGCAGGAGAAAGCAAGCTTTCCCCACCTTCTGTGTGACAGCCCTTCCAGAACCTCCTTCGTCTCCACCCGCTGCATCTCAGACTCTGAACCACACAACACGTGGCAACCTTAAACAAATACAAGCACACTAGTCACTGCATCGCACAACTCCTCCAGTCAGCCTTCCTTTGCAGCATTCATTTCTCCCTCCATTCATTCTTCTTTGCTGTACTTTGGCCCTAATATAAAAAGCACAGTTTGCCACCGGGGGTCCACTTTGCACAAAGCACAAGTCTCTGCCTTGAGTTCTATTCCTGTCTTGTTTGTTGGGCTTTATTATAATCTCTGAAAGTTTCTTGATGGACCCCTTGGAGAAAGCTATAAAGTAAATTACTTCATGCCAGCGTGACACTTACTTATCACAGTGTGGGAGATCACCTCCTGCATCGCTAAATGTATATCTCCACATACTGATTTCTGAGCTTTCCTGAGGAATTTTCGATAAGGGTCGGGAGGGTGGTGGTGGGAAAGCCATTTATGTCATTGGGAAAGAAAGCCCCAACCCCTGAGGATGCTGGGTCAACATTATCAGCTTGATGCATGTTTGTTTTTGTTTAGGGAGAAAAAAAAGAGGGAGGGGATTGAATCCCACAGAAGTAGGGCAAGAGGACAAAAACATTCCAGTGATGGAATACTGCGCGAGGTGACCTTAGCAAAAAACATTTGAAGGAATTGTAGATGCCTTTAATAAAAAATCTTTTAAAATATGAATTAGTTTGTTTATATTGCGCCATCATTGTAGGGATGGACAGATCACTATATTCTGTGCTCATTCATAAATTTGCTCCATGCTGTTTCTTCATCAGCCTGCAATTTTAAATCTGCACAAAAAATCGTATTTTATTACATAGCTAAATGCACAGCCAAATAACTATTTCACCCCAAAATGCACATATGTGATTTTTCTCAAGGTACACCTATCTAAAATGTATTTTATCTTAAAAATCTTAACGCATCTTGGCACATTTGCTTGAGCCAAAATTGTACTGGGAAATTTGAATGTGTTGAAATCCAAGTGATAATTGCATCCTGATCGGTATATTAGTCTGAAAGGTGTAAATTAGATCAGCTTGCTTAAAAGTATGGACCCAGCTAAATTCTCTTCCATCCTTACATCAAAATGCATGATGCTTTATATACCGTATTTTTCACCCCATAGGACGCACCGCCCCATAGGACGCACCTAATTTTTTGGGGGGGGGGTGGGAAATAAAGAAAAAAAATTATTCCCCCCCCGGCACGGGGCAGGCGCGGGGGAAGCCCGAGCTTCCCCCGACCCCAGCCCCCAGAACAGCCTGCTATCCGCAAGCCTAGGGAGCTGCGCCGGTCTCCCCAGGCTTGCGGAGAGGTGCGCGAAGCCCAGGCGCGTTCTTCAGCGCGCACCAGGCTTCGGAACTCAGGCAGCTCTGTGCCACCCTCCGGAGCCCCGCGTGGCTTCGCACTGGGCTCCGGAGGGTGGCGCTGAGCTGCAGGAAGCCCGAGAGCGCAGGCAGCTCTGTGCCACCCTCCGGAGCCCCGCGCGGCTTCACGCCTGGCTCCGGAGGGTGGCGCAGAGCTGCAGGAAGCCCGGGAAAGCCTGCATTCGCCCCATAGGACGCACACACATTTCCCCTTCATTTTTGGAGGGGAAAAAGTGCGTCCTATAGGGCGAAAAATACGGTAATACAAGAGGATAGTTAACTGTCTGAATGAGTTCTTAATCTAAAATTTGATACAGAAAATTTTGAACAGAGGGAAAGAAGTCAATTTTAGAAGGCAGTTGTTGCCCATGTCACTGCTGTTCGTCTATTTTTACAGTAGATTTGTTTGCTTGTTTATTTAGAACATTTTTACCCTGTTCTTCTCTTGAAAAGGCTCAAAGAGTAGTTTACACGCAATCAAAGAAAAGACAGTCTCTGACTGTAGGATTATAATCTAAAATGCATGGCACGAAAGGAAGGAGGGATGGGGAGGGAAAATGAAAAAGTTCTATCACTGCAGAAGAGCTAGAAGGCAGATTTTGTTGTGGTGGTGATTTTATATTTTTTCTATTACATTCCCCCCCCCCCCACACACACACATTTATACATTAACCAATGCAACAATACGTTAGTCATCACCTTCCCTTCCTGCTCTTCTATAGTTCCTTTTGGTTATCCATTACTACTGCATCTTCTGATTTTGCTTGTGCATAATCTTAGAGTACTTTTCAACATGAACTGATTTGAATTGAATTGGTATGGCATGATTCTTTTAATGAAATGGTAGTTTGGAACAGGCCTGTACCAGTTCTGACCCATCAGGCTAACTGCTGCCCATCAGCCATGACTTGGACTCAACAAGTTGCTTGACAACACCTCACCTAAGTATATTTTTTTCCAGTCTCAAGCAGGACTGGGAAGTTTATTGAGTCCTTCATACATCACCTTACATACATGGAGGCACAACATAGTCATCTTGTTTCTGGTATGTACAAAAATATCTCTCATGTGATTCAAGCTCTGCCTATTGGTTGATTTTAGGAAGCTGTGTTATACCATCCTTGTCTGCACTGGTTGGCACTGTTCCCTCCCAGCCCAAGCTGAAGATCCCAGGGATTGAACCCAGGACCTTCTGCATGCAAAGCAAATTCTATACCACTGAGCCATGACCTTTACTTTTTCTCTTGAATGCACCCTCTTGCCATGTTATATAGGCTAGGGGATAACATTCTGAAATGAGGCCTCAATCTCTTCCAGCACTCAATGACCCTTCAAACTGTCAGCTTTCCCAGCCATGTGTCAGAGTGTGAAGTAAAACTCATATCACAACCCTGAGTGCTTACGCATATCGATGCAACCATGTGTAACCATTTGGATGCAGCAACATCCATCAGTTGCACCGGTTTCAACAAAGCTGACCTCTGTAAACAAGAGATATCTGGCATCGCGTTCACTTGCATTCTGCCCAGTGCTGGGAAGCTTCCATGCATCCGTGCTCATTGCTTCAGACTACATGGATGCCTTGCACTTTCAATAAAATTTGGCAAAATTTCCGGGCGGCAAAAGGCAAGCAGACTCGTCTCTCACCACCCACAGTTCCAGAAATCATGGCCAAAGTGAAACTTGAGCCACCATGGAAATGTAACGCAGATTTCACGTGGGGATAAGAATAAGTGCTGTACTGCAAGCATCTCTGGGGGAAAATGGGATGTCTAAAACCCATTGCAACCCAAAGTGGGCAGTACTGCCCCCTGCGGCGGGTGTGTGGGTGTGGGTGTGTATTACCTGGGGAAGGCAGAGGGCACTGAAGGCAGAAATGACTGTCAGAATTTGAAAAGCTGGTATCACTGGATCAAGGTCATCCATTTTGTCGGATTATTTAAACTAGCTTCAACCAGATCTTGCATAAATGTGCAATTAATTGTTACTCTTTTGATTTTTATTGCTTTATTATCTTCCTTAGCGGGTCATGCAAACCGCTATTTCAAATAATGCTTTTTATAAGGTTGGCTACGGAGTATCAGGGTGAGTTTATGGAACCAAGTGGATGGTAGCCCCCAAATGCTTGGGAATCACTGCTCTGAACTCTGAAATATCTGTTATTCCAATATTTCTCACATTGCACATTGCCAATTTCAGGTGAGCTTCTGTGGCACAGTGTCTCCTCATTTCTTTTAGTCTACATTAAAAAGGGAGGAGTGAATTACTGGGGGAAGTTGATATAGCTTATGGTATAATCATAGAATAGTAGATTTTGAAGGTACCCAGAGGTTCATCTAGTCCAACCCCCTGCAGTGCTGGAATCACAGCTAGACCAGCCATTCCGAAGTACACACAACTGCTGTGAGTGGTGATTAAAGCATATTTACAGTGTTTCTTGGGAAAGCATCAAAATGAGTTCCCTTATGCAGTAAATAGTAAAGGCTGTGCACACACCCACACACCAATCCAGTTCAAGGCCCATCCACATCACACATAGGGGCGTGTCCATTGCATTTCATATATATATATATCACAGTATAAAAAGGATGTGCTTAAATAGCCATGGGATAGTTTTATAATGCTAGTAAATCACCTTCTTCTCCTCTCTCTCTCTCTTCTTCTACTATATGGGGCAGGTGCATAATGTGAGTGTGAAAAAAGTAAAATTCTCATTTGTTGCTCTGTCCACTGTTACCTCTGGCATTGTCAGGATGCTGCCAGCAGCTCCCAGCTGGTTGCCCAGGAAAGACAAGGAAAAATTTCTTACCGTCCTTTTTTATTTCAATCTTTACAGAGAGAGGCTATAGAACCCAGCCTCTTGGATAATGGTGTTGTCCCGAGTGAAGCTCCACCCAGCCCATCTCTCCCACTTCCTCATTTGTCACTTCTAAGGGTGCTGCTACGGGCCCTCTGTCTTTGAGCTCTTTGCTCTCCTACTTTAAGGCTCACTGGATTCTGGGAGATGGAGGGTCTGGAATGCTTTCTAATGACAACATGTTAGCTGAGTGTTGTTCTGGCTGCCCCATGATTTCCCAGCTTTTCCCCTCATCTGTCTCTGAGCTGCTACCTCCCTCAAACCCTGTTGTAAATCTCTACTGTCTTCCTCTTCCTGGAAGGGTCAGGATGAGGAGGCAGTCTTCACCATTCCTCCTCTGCCCAGTCCCTGACTGGCATGTGGGCCCTAGGATGTTTCCCTGAAGGGAATGTGGCCTCTGAAAAAGGTTCCGTCCTCCTGCTATAAGTCCATAAAAGTACACTATCTTGCTCCTCCTCCCCCACCACAACTGAATCATTTACTATTCAGAGCAATGACTGGGGAGGAAAATCAAGCCATTCTCTTTGATTGGGACTTTGAAGAAACTATTTTGAAATTTTTCTTTGTACTTGGAAGTTACAGTTGCAGCCCGTTAATAGAACAGAATGCAGCCATGACTTTTTTTTAAAAAAAAACAAAAATGTGTGATCTATATGGAAAGAGACACATCCAATTTCAATAAAGGATGAGAGAAGAACATTGTGCAATAGGAATAAGGCCACTTTATTTTTTCCAAGAACGCTATGATTTTGAAGCAACGTGGTGGGGTCATCAAATCCTCCGAAGCCTGAGCTACAGCTTCCTCTGAGATCCACGGTTCAATGCTTGTCCGATATTCTCCAGCCAGCCGTCTCTGAGTTGCAAACATTCAGCTCCTGACTTTTGCTTGAAGTTTTAATGATGTTTTTGATCACAAAATAGCTGTGTGCTTTACCAAATAAACAGTAGAGTTGGATGAAATATGCTAACACTGCCAAGGGATCTCTGCAAAACAGCGATCCAGGGAAATGGTGGAAGTTCCCCCCTGAGAAATCTTGCTGTTGGAAACTCAGTTTGCTTCACTCGGAAATTGCTTGGATGCTTTGCCTAAGCAGAAACCTCCCGTAACGTTACACAGTAAGCATAATTAGGTGACCACGACAGAACCATTAGTGTGTTCTTTGACTGTGTTTTATTGTTGTTTGTTTGGATATTGTTAACCACCCTGCAATCTATATGATGGGTGCGATGAAAGAAAGAAAGAAAGAAAGAAAGAAAGAAAGAAAGAAAGAAAGAAAGAAAGAAAATAGTATGGACCACAATAAATTTGCCTCAAGTGATTTATTGGTAGAGCATGAGTCTCTTAATCTTAGGGCTGTGAGTTCGAGCCCCATGTTGAGCAAAAGATTCCTTCATTGCTGAGGTTTGGTTCCATCCAGCTCTACAATTCTATGATCATTAATGCTACATTGAGATGCGGGGCTCATTGCAGTCATTTTCATGGTTATAGTAGTAGTAGTAGTAACAACAACAACAACAACAACAATAATAATAATAATAATAATATAATTTATTATTTGTACCCCGCTCATCTGGCTGGGTTTCCCCAGCTGCTCTGGGCGGCTTCCAACAAAGACCAAAAATACATTAAAATGTCACGCATTAAAAACTTCCCTAAACAGGGCTGCCTTCAGATGTCTTCTAGTGCACTGTCTATATGCCACTACCAAGAAGGCCCTCTGCCTGGTTCCCTGTAGCTTTGCTTCTCGCAATGAGGGAATCTTCCATTCCATTTTCTAGCATTCCTTTTACGAGTGAGCCTCAGGAAAAAAAGGGCACGTGGCATATAGACAGTGCACTTTCCTTGCCATGAGAAACCTCAGTAAATGGTAAAGGTACCCCTGCTCGTACAGGCCAGTTGTGTCCGACTCTAGGGTTGTGCGCCCATCTCACTTAAGAGGCTGGGGGCCAGCGCTTTCCGGAGACACTTCCGGGTCACGTGGCCAGCGTGACGAAGCTGCTCTGGCGAGCCGGCACCAGCGCAGCACACAGAAACGCCGTTTACCTTCCCGCTATAAAGCGGTACCTATTTATCTACTTGCACTTAGGGGTGCTTTCGAACTGCTAGGTGGGCAGGAGCTGGGACCGAACGACCGGGATTCGAACCTCCGACCATGCGATCGGCAAGTCCTAGGCACTGAAGTTTTACCCACAGTGCCACCCGCGTCCCTCAGTAAATGGTACCTCTAGTTAAAAACTTAATTCCTTCTGGAGGTCCATTCTTAACCTGAAACTGTTCTTAACTAGAGGTGTGCTTTCGCTAATGAGGCATCTTGCTGCCACTGCGCTGCCGGCACACGATTTTCGTTCTTCTCCTGCGGCAAAGTTCTCAACTCGAGGTAACTTTTCCGGGTTAGCGAAGTTTGTAACCTGAAGCGTTTGTAACCTGAAGCGTTTGTAACCTGAAGCGTTTGTAACTCGAGGTACCACTGTCTTTCATGAGATGATCCCACAATGCACCAGTATTCTCAGATCATGTTGCTTTATTGCTTTACTTCCCTATTTGTTTATTTATTACCTTTTATTATTGCTAGTACTGGTGATGGAAGATTATTCAATGTTAGTTATATATCGAGATTTCTTGGCTTTATTTCATTTGCACCTCTAAGAATTTGGTTTTGGGCGGGGTGGGGGTTAATCCAACAATGACTTTATAAGCTCACTAAAGGATCAAAGAATTCAGAAATCTAGGAAGACCTCAGCTAGATGACCCAATGGCCTGACTCTTGATAAGGCAGCATCTAATGTTCTTTTGCTCATACACGGTGTCCAGATCCATCATCTGTGGCTTAGATCAGGCTTGAGATAGATATGGAGATGGGCATGTGCACAACCTATGTGAGTTGTCAATGTTATGCATTTAAATGTTTTAAAACTGGTCTTTCAGCCAACATCAGTGCTGAGTCTCTCCCCCCCCCCCCTTTCCTTTTTCTGGCAAATCAGCAAATCCATCAATGGAAAGGAAAGGACCTTGGCAGAGCACTGGCCTCATACAGAAAATTAACCCTGCAACAGTAATGGAAGAATCCCTAGCAGTTTGGGCAAAAACCTCTACAAATAGCAGGAAATGAGGCAGCAGCAGCAGCTGCCCAATGACAGAAGCAATCATGTCTCCTCTCACTAAACGTTCAGACAACCCATTTAAGGGGCAGCCAAATAGATCGTTAGTGACTAAAGAGGCCATTATGAGCCATTGTGCAAATATGTATTTGGGCAACCGTTGCCATGTGGATTGCTGCCATTCGAACTCCTTGGAAAAGATGGCTCCTGGCCGCTCCATGTGATATGCTAAGACTTAGCAGTGCAAAGTTCAAGGTCTCTACTGGCTGGTGTGAAGCCAGTCAACATCACAGAAAGCTATCAGACCCCCCCCCCCCCCATTTCTGCATACACTTGTCATATTTCATTGCAGTGACTTGTAAATCAGGTCCTTGGGAAGCCAGGGCTCCCTCGGTGAGAAAATTAGCAATGGGAGACGAGCTTCCCTCAAAAACAGCTTAACCTGCCATGTTCAGCTACAGGCTGGGCCATGGTCAGGTCTTTCAGGTTGACAGGGAAGGCCAGCAAACCTCTTTGAACACAAGGACCATAGTTCAGTGATAGAGCATCTGCTTTGCACATAGAAGGTCCCAGATTCAACCCCCTATGGCATCTCTAGGTAGGGCTGGTAGAGACCCCAATCTAAAACCTTGGAGAGCAACTACCAGTCAGCATAGACAATACTGAGCTAGATGGACCAATGATCTGATTCAGTACAGTATAAGACATTTCCCTAGGTTCCTAGTGTGAATCCAAAACTATTCCCTAGACCAGGCTTCCTCAACCTCGGCCCTCCAGATGTTTTTGGCCTACAACTCCCATGATCCCTAGCTAGCAGGACCAGTGATCAGGGATGATGGGAATTGTAGTCTTAAAACATCTGGAGGGTCGAGGTTGAGGAAGCCTGCCCTAGACTCTAGTGCAGGCATGGCCAAACTCAGCCCTCCAGCTGTTTTGGGACTACAACTCCCACCATCCCTAGCTACCAGGACTAGTGGTCAGAGATGATGGGAACTGTAGTCCCAAATCAGCTGGAGGGCCAAGTTTGGCCATGCCTGCTCTAGTGGGTAGGGAACCTCAAGCCCAGAGAACAAATACAGCCCTCCTGGCTTCTCTGATTAGTACTTGGGACCTTCCCAGGCCATGCTCCCTCTTCTC